>NC_080637.1:25066675-25179175 GCF_027579445.1 Ammospiza nelsoni | reverse complement strand
AGACGCTTTGAAAGAGAACCTTCAAAGATGTCTCTGGATTGTCTTTTATATGCAGACTCTTCTTTTTATATAGAAGAGATTCTCAATAAGGGAACGTGTGGTGAAGGGGGGAGTTCCCCCTCTCCCCTTTTAATCTGAGCAAGATGAGGTAACATTTTATATTTAGTTTAGGAAGAAGTTAACCAAAGGTCTTAGGTTAAATTTGTTTTTATTTCCTCTCTGTAGATAGGATTGGATTGAACTGGTTATGCTACACACTGAAGAAAAGAAACGTAAAATAAAAATGCTTTTAGAATTATGCTCCACCCCCTCCCCCCCACACTCCCCCCCCAAAAAAGTGCTGGGAAGTTAGGGGTTGGACAGCTTGTCATTGCCAGTTGTCTTTGTCTTGAAAGGTTTTGTGATCTAATGTGGAATATTCTATCAGGAAAAAAAGACTTGTTAAGATTTTACATGTTCTAATAACTGCAATGACACAGATAGTAAAGACTCCTATAGAAGCCAGTCTAATTTCTGTGAAACTGTGCAACACATGAATTTTACTCTACAAATAATCTGTCATGTCTACATTTGTGAGTGGCATTCTTATATTGCTATTATTTGACTAGCTGATTAGACTTCAGACAACTTCAGTTTAGTACAGGAAAAATAGAAATATATGTGACACGTCCCCACCTGCTGTATCAAGAAAGTCCTTGCTACACAAACAAACAGACAAATGCACAAACTTTAAAACATCATCCATAATAATTTCTGGTTTGGTTTGGAGTTTTTTGTGTGTTTGTCATAGACAACAAATTAAAAATTAACAATTACTTGGAGGTGATGCATAAGCAGAACTTACTACCCAGTATCTTTCCTAAAGTTTATCATCCAAATAATTTTCAAGGTAGCATGAAACAAAGCTACAGTCTCAGCTTAGCAGCAAGAATGGGTTAAGTTTATTGCATTTCAGGTTCTTGTTATAATCGCAGTCACGTGAACGAATTCATGTTGTGCCATTTCTTGCTCTCATTACAACCTTTGTTACGAGAATGAGGTATTAGGGTTTTAAAGCCTCATATATTCTGTGAATTATGTTAGTGTGCTGTACTACTTTGACCTTTTAAGTATTCTGTAATTTGATTGGCTGGTAATTCTAGTCCTTTTCCTGTTGACAGCCTCAATAACCTTTCAGACAAAAGTGGAATGGCAATCCAATCAAAATACAGAATATTTGAGAATACAAAATATGTGGTAAAAAGGATAGCTATATTTCTTTGGGAGAAGACAAAATTTTAATTCTATTTACTTCCCAATTTAAAAATTGGGAAGTAAATAGAAAACAGAAATTAAAATGTGTTCTAAGGATAAATCTTAGGATAACACATGACAGTGATAAGATGGGAGTTTTTAAACTTACCTTGTGATATTTTTAGATATTTTCTTGGGTAACTCTACTTGATAGATATATGATAAAATTTTTGTAACATATTTTTAATATTGCCATATCATAAGAAATTTTATTAATGAAAGTTTTATTTCATGTCTTCAGTATTTAGATCTATTTTTTAATATTTTTATCAAATTTTGAAATCAGTAAATAAGTATACACTAAGACAGAGCATCTGAATACTTTTTCTAGGTTATTAGTGGTAAAACTAATTCATATATCATTTGATTGATGTACAAACTACCATGAAAACATGAAAAAGTAGATGTCTGTTATTATTTAGTACTATCATCTGTGCATTTACATTTGATGAATGGAGAAGGCTATCTATTTGTCAGAAACTGCCATTTGGTCTGGGTTTTTTTTGAATAACCCATTTTGTGTTATTATAGCCCACATTTATGTAAAAATAGCCCTCAATGAAAAGCATTATTAATTAGAATGAATACACACTTATATTTTCTACTGTATGAAAAAGAGAAAGCAAAATAATTTCACAGAACCTAGTAAACTTTAAACCAAAAAAAAGCCAGTTCTTTTCTCCAGATGAATTTTTCCTCTGAATCCAAAATTATTTTCCATTGAAATCCTTGTTTATAAAAAGAACTAGGGTTTTTTAAAATCATCTGTAAACACATTTTTTCCTTTTTTTTAAACTGGTGGTTTTAGGGTGTTTTAGAGTATTTTTTTTTTCTTTTTGGGGTTTGTTTTGGTGGTTTGTTGTCTTGGTTTTTTTGGTTTTTTTTTTTTTTTTTTTGGTATTTTGCTTTGTTTAGGGGTTGGTTGGTTGCTTGGTTTGTGGATTCTTGCGGGGTTTGGGGTTTTTTTTTGTTTTTAACCTGTAATAGAATTTTTATGGAAAACCCACATAAATAGTGAAAAACTTTCAGAAAGGTTTCTGATTTAATATCTTTTAAAATCTCTCCAGATGCTATGGCAAACTCAACTTGATATAATTTGAGGTTTACTTGCTCTAACTATATCTATAGGTAGATACAGTTTGCCTTTTTTATTTGTTTTGCTATTTCAAGTACAGGGTTTTTTTAATTAGCAGCTGTAGCTAGCTTTCAGTTTTGTCTATGAACTCTGTATGAGGGTTGAAGTGGCATACAGTTTTAATGCCACTTCAGGGAATTCTTTCTTTCTCAATGAAGGAAATAAAAGAATGAATTCTTCTCTTTTCCATGAGGCCACTTACCAGGTATATTTAGAGAAGGAAGGATTCTTTCAGGATTTGTAGATGAATGAGGTAGAAATTTCCAGCCAGCTGAATTTTTGTACTCTTCTACTTGGCAAAGAAGAACGTAGGTCAGCTCCAGGGACCACAGGTTAAAAATTTGAGGAACATTAAAGGGTATACCATTGATTTCTGCAGTGCACTTCTATGAAGAGAAAGGCTTCAGATATATACCACTTTCAGCATATCCCCTTATATGATGTGTCAGATTTCACACAGCATAATGTGGAGCCAAAATAAGACAGATACACAAATTGTTCAGTAAAATTTCAGCCCTAGTTTTGTAGAGTTGTTGGGAAGCCTCTGAATAATAAGCAGAAATGTCAGTAATAGAAAATATTACACCGCATTATCAGTCTGTAAATTCTGGAATTTTAAAAGCCTGATCAATATTTTCTGGCATGCTAATGTGACTAAGAAATGGCAGAGAAATCATATTCTCTCTATTACCATGTGATGCAAGCACAAGGTCCAAAATACACCTGGGCCTAGAGTGAGCCTGAAAACCATCAGTAAGCAACCAGGTGAAAAGTGTTTTGCGATTTTCAATTGAAGCTGCATTTACATGAGCATAATTTTTTTCTGTATAATTCTGTAAGTCTCTCCAACTGATGTAGGTGTTTCCTTGGAAAGACTTAGCACAGATATCATCATGCAGGCATCTACTGCTCTTTGAAATATCCTGGATTATTTGAGATATTCAGGACTGGTAAAAGCCACACTAGAGGTGTTCTCTGAATTTCAACAGTGGGGTGGGATTCCTCGCCTTGATGAAGATACTGAATTGTGGTCTTCACAGAAAGATGATCTTGCGTGACCTTGATGGATGTCTGCTTTTGCAGTCAATGTATTCAAGAGTACAGTTCAGCTCCCCAAAGGAGGTTGCAGGGTGAGTAGAGTATCTTAATGATTATTTTGCCTAGGAACTCAACTCAAGTTCCAACATAAAGGTATCACAAACTGTTTCAGATACTTAATTTGGGACTGACATTGAAAATGGTTTTATATTGACACCTAGGACCAGTTTTGTAAGAATGGAAGGAGTAATTGAGCTTCCATCAGTTTTTCTTATAATCACTGCTTTCCCATAGTGGTTACACTTTGACTTTCTTTCATTGATGAATTAGGCTCCTGTTTATCAGTATACAAATCTTCATATGTGGGCCATTTATTCTAACCCGAATAAGTTCATCTTATTACATAATTTAACACAGAAATTTTAAAGAGAATTCTCAGATGGATGTCAAATGACTTCCCTCAAAAAAGTATAAGACATTATTTTTTTGAAGATACCAACATATTCAATGACTATGTGTTTTGTATTGATGGAATTTCTTCTAATCTAAACCATTAATTTTCATGTCCAAATGCAACGTTTCCACCATTTTTCCAGCAGGAGGTCACCTCCACTGAAATTAAGGCAGTTTAATAAACTGAAAATTAAATAAAAAGGAATAATGTGTTGTAGTAAAAAGCTTTATATTCAGTAAGATAACAACTGTACTGCATGTACGCCTTCCTAAATTGCTTGTTCCTGTCTTCCAGAGGTCACCTGTAAGTAGTCCAGCAATAATATTCTAAACTTCCTACTTTGTTCCCTTAATAACTACCAATCTTCATATTTTTCAGTGCTGGTATGCAAATCAGTTCCATGTAAGTAGTGGGAACCTGGCAGGAAAGTCTGGATCGATCTTTCTTCTCAAAACTGACTGTTGAAAGAACTTAGAGTCAAGTCAAGAACTTTAGAAGTCAGTGAAGGCAGAAGACTCAGAATAAAGTGACCAACAAAACCAGACAATTCAAATGTATTTCCTCTGACAGAACTGTTGGCCTAAATTACATAATTTATTGGTCCAGGGAAATTATCACCTACCTTTTCATTAACCCATCTGAAGGATAAGTAATACCTCATATTACAGTTCAAGGAAAGAGGAAAGAAAACAAAACCAAAACCAAAACCATTTTGCATTTATTAGGAATTGGGATCTCAGCTCTGATCTTAGTTTCAGATAATAATATGGAGGTCAGAGGCTTTATAGTCAGATAGTTCAGATGAAAGATGAAGTTCCTAGACATATAAACAAGTTATCTAAGGCTAACATTCCTGTGTACCCACTTGGTAACTACAAAAGTTCAGACCACTGATCAATTCATGCATCCTTACTCCCTTTGACTCACTTTCTGAAGGTCTGATTTGTTAAAGTGCCCTTTGACTCACTTTCTGAAGGTCTGATTTGTTAAAGTGCATCATTCATAGCTGTGCTGAGGTACACAAGTGGGCTCCACAACACAGTCAGGAAGACCACATTTTATGAGCTTGTTGCTTTTCAAGGCACTTTCATCCTTGTACAGAGAGTTCCTTTGTATTTAAACCCATGATGTATCCAGAGAAGTGACCCAGCTGCTCCATACATAACACATTCTTCACTGCCTTTCAGCAGTGAGAGAAATACCTGAGCCTGTGGGATTAGAAACGCTTGTCTCAGCCTCTTCTGCCACTCCTTCTAAAAATATGTGTGCCCACAGGAACAGCTCCGTTAGGAACAGCTGTAATTCTTCATTTTGTGGGACTATGGACCACAGAAAACCAGTCAATATTTCTCATTTGTCCCTGCATTCACAATGCAAGAAGAAGGAAAAAATTCTCATCAAAAGTTAGCAGATAAAATTCAGTAAAGATGGATAAATTTCTCTTTCATCTACCCACACATAGCAGCTCAGAAGTGCCATAATGTCAGAAGTCACACACCATTTTAAAAATAAAGGAGTACATGAGTCATGACAGCTGTGACAGACATTTTCACTTGTACTGATGAAGAATTAAAAAGTTGGAAATGTGGGGGTTGAGTGTTTAATTCATATCCTTTTTTTTTTTTTACAATAGTTTTTTCAAACTATTTAATACTCTAGAAAATGCATTGCTCACAGAGTGTTCAAACTGGAGTACACAGCAGCCTCAGACACTTCACAAATAACTGCATTCTTGACAGGTCACACAAGAATATAATGAGAAGTAAGGCCTATAGGAGGAGAAATAAGCTCAATTTTGTGAATGAAACAAATATTTTGGTTAGAACTTCTGCTGCCAGTCCTTGAAGTATCACTTTCAGGGAAAGTATTTTAAAATCAAAGACCAGAAGAGCTACAAGTTCAGGTGCTTATCACAGTCTCCAGGCATAGTCGTTCTGGCTTGCATCTTAATATCTATGATCCTTAAGCTCTAGTGCATGCAAATACAATTCTTTTCAAAGTCAGAGAGTTCAGTGACCTTATTTTGATAGATACTTCCATATACTTCTGTGTTTGAAACAGCTTGACATTTTTTACTGCTTACCCAATTTCTGCTTCTCCATTGCAGTTCCAAATGAATCACATTGTAGGGATGTATTTACTTTGTCATCTGTCAGGAATGACCTCACCTGATTGCAGCTGTAAATGAGATCAGATCTGGGAAAATAAAATCAGTTGGCAAGACAATTTTACCTGTTAGGATTGGAAAAAAAAAATAAGGTAAATCCATACTATAAAGTTATCTCTAAGGTTTGCTGGTTACTATATGGAGACTATAGGTGAATCATGATGGGCCAGCTGTATGTTTCATGTTACATTCAGAACACCGAGATATTGTGTTTAAAACAGTCTGATTAATCCTGTTTCAGGTTGGACTTTAGAAAGTGGTAAACTACCACTTTTAATCTTCAGGCAATCCTTGATAAAACCTTTATTACATAAGCAAACAAAGCAGTTAGAACTTCTCAAAAGAGCATTACTGGCAGGAAGAACAATTATACGTGTTTTATTCCTTTTCTCATGTAGAGTACTAAAAAGTTCCTCTTTTGTGGAAACTCTGAGGTTTTAATTGGAATAGAATAAAGTACTTAAAAGAGACAGTGACTTTAAGATGTCCTAGAGGCACAAAACAGCAAAAAGGATTTTTTGCTATCAAAATCAGTTTCACTGAAACAACTGCTCTTTGGAATTTTTTTCCATTGTACCACATGATAAGTTTAACAAGTACACTGTAATATCTCAGAATTGGTCCCTGTGACCCATTCAGTTTTCAAATTTTATCTTCCTGGTGAATTCCTCCATTTCATATTCTCATCTCAAAATGTGCTACTTTGTATTTATCTGCTTTGTCTCTCACCTATGTGAACTTATTTTTACTACATTTTACCAAATTTCATAGGCCCTATATTATTTTTCTGTCCTTACGTTTACTTGCAGCATCTTTTAATTTTGTATAATTTTCAAATATTAACTCTTATTTATGTTATTTAGAAGAATAAAAGAGTTAAACAGAATTACATAGCCTCTGTCTATAAAGTAAACTCCATGTTTATCAAATTACTCCAACCTAGTGCTAATAATTGAAGAGCAATATAAAACCTCCTGCATCTCAATTCCAAAATGGAGGAGTTGACAGATCCAGAAAAAGCAAAGCAAATTTAAACCAGGAGAGTAAGCAATGAACTCAGAATATCCACTATTACTATTTCTTCAATACACCTTGGTAAAATGCAGTCATTCCCTGCCCAAGCACCAACCCATGAAGATTTTTGCCTCCAGCCCAGCTAAGAAAGAGCCATGATGTTTACAAGGACAAGGAGGCAGTTTCAGAGAGCTGGTTGTGCACAGATGCAGCAGTCAGCCCCCATCCATGTTCTAGACAAATCAGCCCACAACAGAAGAAAAAATTACACATGTGCCTGGTTTTGAGCTTAGTTACATTAATAATACATTATCACACTAGCAATTGTTGGCATGTGCTTTTCAGAAAACAAGGTTATTACACATGGCTTTACAAGGAATTGTAAAGAGAAAAAGTTTCCTTCTGAGACTGTAAATTGATTGCAAAATATTCAGCCAATAATCTGCCTTTATATACTATGGCTGTTTTACTTAACATACTGAGATAATAAATATATTCAGCTCAACTTCATAAAAACATGACTTTACCTCTGGAAACAAAAATTAACAAAGTAAATGAAAACTATCCCACAGAAGCACAGTGGTGTTTGAACATCAATTTGACAGGTACTGTAATTTCCCTGTTTAGGGGTTCTGAATATCATACGGGAGTGTACTGCCGCAACATTATAAGTATTCTCACAGAAGTCATCTGAAAAAGCAATGTTTCAGTACAAAGCAAAGATGGTATTGGAAGCCTTGACTTATTTCTGTTTAACATACATCTATTATTACCAAACCAGTAACAAACAGGAAAGTTAACTCTGTAGGAGATTCACTCTAAGCAGTGCTCTGTCATCAACACACATTTGCATGCATAGAATGAAAACATGTTTAGTTCTAATCTATATCTTCCTTACTACTTTATGTCTAGGGAAAAGATGACAAAATGTGCACTACAGTCTTTGCAGATCCCTCTGTAAGAAAAGCCATGAATGCAAAAGGTGACACGCATTTTATTAATCTCCTCTCAACACCTTCTTTTATAATGTATTCAGACTTTTGCTTTTCCATCTTTAAATAGTAAAAAATTATTTGGGCAGTGAAGAAGGGCTGGGGGGGGGGGGGGGGGGGGGGGGGGAAGCTGCAAGCTTTTTATTCTTTCCACAGAGATTTTTCCTTCTCCTTCTGCTTCACAGTGTGTCAAGAGAGAAACCCATAAAGACACAAGCATTTGCTTCTTCTGCAGCATATCTCACTACTGAGGGAATAGGCCTTTGACTAAATTAATCTTCATCCTCAGAATACTCACTGCTGATGGCTATCAAAACTTTTAGAGCCTAGTATATACATACATACATACATACATACATACATACATACATACATACATTCATCCCATTTATTATTTCCAGAAATCTGTGCCTTGTGCTAAACCACATGCCTGAACTTGCCATGGAGAGCACAGTAACTCCACAGGCTTTGTGATTCCATAAGAGCCCAGGAAAAGATGACAGCTTCTCTCCATCAAAGCCTCTTGCAGCAGAAGGCAGCAGGCCATTTTTAAACAACACAGTTCCCTGGGAACACAACTGGTGATCTACTTTGCAAGCTGGCATTCTCCATCCTAACACAAAATTCAAAGCTAAAAGTCCATCCTGATACTTACAGTCTCCTCTGGGAATCTGGAAAATTCTCTGAGAGATTCTACTTTCCCCTTCAGAAATAAACACCTCATTGTACAAACAAAAAGATCACAAGCCCTGAAAAATGAGGTCTTAAAGATCATGGGAGATCCTGTGAATACATTCACAACAATCATGTAAACAAAAGGGGGTTTTGGAAATGAGCTGCCCATACATTTTCAATTCAGCTGTCCTTAATGAACCCATTACTTCACACAAGTATGCATCCATGGCTGATCAATGTACACAGGCACACACAAACCTATCAACTGCTTCAAGACTGACTAAAAAAGAATAACAGAAATGTAGGATTTTTACTTCCTTTTAAGTAGCTAAAGGGGATCCTTGGATACATATGAGCCATACACACCTAGATAGACCAATAGACTTGATTGGTTAGATAATATTCCTAATGCTTTATTTTTTTCTTGCAGGACTAGGACAAAAGCACTGTTTAAAACAACACCAAACTTTGCTGAAATGCAGAATATGATGGCAGTTGCAACTGATCATACTTCATGTTTTTAAAATATAGGTCTTAGATATTAAAAAAATGTTGGCTTATATTAGAAGTAATAGTTTGGGATTTTCCCATGTAAATTGTCTTTCTGAAATTGGCTAAACATTACTAAGGATTGAAAGCTTTTAAAAATTCAATTTTTTGAATTACTTGTGGGAATAAATTATGATTCCCTATCACATTTCCTTATAAAGTAGGCATATGGTAAAATTAATATGGTGCAAATGAAACCTGGCAAGATTTAGATTAAATTCTAAGGGAAACAAAAAGTAAATGAACATGGAAATCAGCTTCTCATGTTTCAATTCCTTGTAAATTGAGAATAGAACAGACATTTGGAAGATTATTTAGGAAGGATGCTCTTCTGTATGAATTTCACTTAAAATCAACACACTGTAGAGCACCTTCCAAAGTCCTTAACCATGGACATGAAAGGATTATCCTTATAAGAGGTTGCAGTACTGTTCAAAGAGAGAAGAATGCAACATCTCTGAATGAGAACATAGCCACTGAAAATAATATGAATTTTAGACCAACAATGCCAGAAGAGAATCTGCTGAATCTGTTCATCCTTTCCCAAGTAGGTCAAAGAGCAAAAGTATTCTGAAATGTTCTTTTTCTTTCCTTCCTTCCCTCTTCGTCTTCATTCTCCCTGCCTCTTTTCATACCCCTTCTCCCACCCTTCCTTCCTCCCTTCCTTCCTTCCTTCCTTCCTTCCTTCCTTCCTTCCTTCCTTCCTTCCTTCCTTCCTTCCTTCCTTCCTTCCTTCCTTCCTTCCTTCCTTCCTTCCTTCCTTCCTTCCTTCCTTCCTTCCTTCCTTCCTTCCTTCCTTCCTTCCTTCCTTCCTTCCTTCCTTCC
This sequence comes from Ammospiza nelsoni, assembly GCF_027579445.1. Taxonomy (NCBI): domain Eukaryota; kingdom Metazoa; phylum Chordata; class Aves; order Passeriformes; family Passerellidae; genus Ammospiza; species Ammospiza nelsoni. The sequence continues at coordinate 25,169,033 of NC_080637.1, read as the reverse complement.
TTCCTTCCTTCCTTCCTTCCTTCCTTCCTTCCTTCCTTCCTTCCTTCCTTCCTTCCTTCCTTCCTTCCTTCCTTCCTTCCTTCCTTCCTTCCTTCCTCCCTCCCTCCCTCCCTCCCTCCCTCCCTCCCTCCCTCCCTCCCTTCCACCACTTCCTTCCGCCACTTCCTTCCTTCCTTCCGCCACTTCCTTCCTTCCGCCACTTCCTTCCGCCACTTCCTTCCGCCACTTCCTTCCTTCCGCCACTTCCTTTCTTCCTTCCGCCACTTCCGCCACTTCCGCCACTTCCGCCACTTCCGCCACTTCCGCCACTTCCTTCCGCCACTTCCTTCCGCCACTTCCTTCCGACACTTCCTTCCTTCCGACACTTCCTTCCAACACTTCCTTCCTTCTGACACTTCCTTCCTTCCTTCCTTCCTTCCTTCCTTCCTTCCTTCCTTCCTTCCTTCCGCCACTTCCTTCCTTCCGCCACTTCCTTCCGCCACTTCCTTCCTTCCTTCCACCAATTCCTTCCACCACTTCTGCCACTTCCACCACTTCCGCCACTACCTTCCGCCACTTCCACCACTTCCGCCACTTCCTTCTGCCACTTCCTCCCTCCCTCCCTCCCTTCCTCCCTCCCTTCGCTCTTCACTTTGAATGTACAGAAAGATGCTGTGGCCTCTAAATGAAATATGATAAGACTCAAGCCAGACTCAAGATTTTAAAAACACCTTTACATCAGTCTGGTGCACTTTGCTGTGACACCATTTGAAGTCCTGAACAAGAGAAGAGTTGACTTTAAAATATCGAAATATTTTTCAACATTTTCAAGAGTCAGGAAGGACTAAAACACAAAGCTAATCACATATCCTCTAGATATCTGAAAAAAAAAAATATAATATATATATCTGAATATATATATATATATAAACTCTTCTTTTTCCTACTATAGTTTTTTTTAGGACATTAAATTCAGAAAGGAACTTCCCTAGAGCATTCAGGTGTTGGGACAGCTTATGTGCACGCTGTTACTTAGCCACAATGCTTTTCCAAAAGAAAAATCATGCCAACTTTCTTGCAGACACTCTCCAGGTTCTTGGACTGATCAGAGAGGAAAAACTAGGCTTTAGAGTCCTGTCCTATCAGCAACAGGTTTGTAAGACTTTTCCTAAAGTAATAATTTCTCTGGAATAAGGACAAGCCACTACAGAGACATATCCCAATAGATTAATAGAGATTTTTGGGCCACAAATCATGAGACTTGCATCATATCAGGTTCATCTAATAACTCACTATTTAGAAGCAGAACAGAGCAAGACTAATTGCCTTATAATATTTAACAGTTAATACAAATAATATTCTACTACATCAAAGGTGAATTCATACAGCAGTTAAGTATACAAATGACTTCTAATAAAGTGGTAATTTTTCTGTAGTGTATAAATGCAATCATATTAAACTCAAACCAGTGAAATGCTAATTTACTTTTTAATGAGTTCCTTTCCTATTTCATATTTTTAAGCAACTTTCAACTGGTTTGGTTAAGCATAGTTAATAAGATGAAAAGAGTAGTTTTTTAATTAACTCAGACAAAATATTCCATTGTATATATGCGAGTTTTTAAGGCAATGTAAAGTATGATTAGAATTCAGGTTTTATTCTATTTCATCTTCTTGTGAGCTCTGGAATTTGAATACAGCTATCTGAGGCTGTGGAGGAGAGGTATCTTATTCTCCTCTCTGAAATTTGTATTTCTGAGGAAAGCTCTTAGTTTTCCTTTTGGACATGACTGCATTATTCTTGGCCAGGACATATTCTTCTTTCTAATCCATGAGAAAGCAAAATGACTACAACTCTTAAGCCTGGTTATCCCACAAAACCTTAATGGGTCATTATGAACTTCTGCCATGACTCTCACATTGTACAAAGGGACAGACGATAATTTTTGAGGTCCCTTTAAGGTGTATGCTCTAATTTATAGATACTCTGAACAAAAACTGATTTCCCCAAAGCTTAGGAAGAATAATTTATACCCTTACGAACCAACACCTGTTTGCTGTCTGCAAGCCTGACTGAAAATTGGCCAGAATCAGCTAAAGTCTTGAAGCTGATTTCCATGGAATGTGTGATTATATGACCATTATCAATCCAGGGATGAGAAAAACATCCTCTTTAATTCCCATTCCATAAACACAAAAATGTCTTTTATCATATGTCATTCAGATCAGGCATCAGAAGAATATCTACTCTTGATTTTCTCTGAACTATGGTCCTGGTCCACTGCAGGAATTGCATTGTGCAAGGGAGCAGAAGCTCACTCTTTTTTGTTAGGTTACTGCTTGTTGCCAACTCTCAGAGAATTCTCTTGAGAGAATAAAGTCGGTGTATCAGAGAGACCTGACAGTGTGCAGAGTCTTCCTGTGTTTTCTCCAGCAGAGCTGAGTTTAATAATTATTCAAAATAAAATGTAATACTTTTAGAGTGAAAACTGATTTTTCCACATTCCTGATTTTCTCATGCCATTTGTGTATGAAGGTTTAGAATCACTGATTCAATTAAACTATAGATCTTATTCATATTTCACTGCTGTTGGACCTGAATCTGAAGTCCTCCCTGGTCACCTATTAAAGAGTTTTAATGATTTGGAGTTTGAATGAAGGTCATTATATCATATCCCACATTACATGCAGGTAATAAAATTCTTTTCCTGCTTTGATTTTAGTTGAATACAATTTTCTAAGTGTAACTGGATATCAGAATGCCTTGCTTTGTCTAAATAGTAAACATAACCCATTATTTGTCAATTTTATTGTCATTAAATGTTTTTGTTACATAAAGTCAACATTGTTTCATTTTCATGCTCTCAGGCAACTGATCAAAATATTTTGGAATATCTTCAAAACTTGGAATATTTTTCCTGCAAGATGAGAGTCAGGATTCATGGTTTCTTCACACAGCAACTAAACTTTGCATGCCAGGAAACCTCAGTGTTTTCACTGATTTTCAGCTTCCCTCCCTCCTTCTATCCTCATAAAACACTTGGTTTAAAAAAACTCCTTCAGGCTTCAAAATATTAGTATTTTCTTGGTTTAGATCCTTAATTCTGGAAAGACAGATGTCCTGCAACACTTCTGGCGTGATGTCTCCGCCATTTGTAGAATCCCCAAAAACCATCATAAGAAGCTCTTTAGAAGCGGCTCTTCCTCCCCCCCAGCTGGTTGGCCCCTCGCATCTGCCTCCCAGGAGCGCCGTGGCCGAGTGTTTGGGTGGCACTCTGGGGTCTGCAAGCAGGTGAGATAATGTGCTCCAGAGCATCTGCAAAGTATTTGTCAATCAGATCTTCTGTTACCTAATACTTTTAGCTAAACCTCAAGGATTGACAGCTGTGAACCCAAGCCTGCAACTCATGTTATTCCACATCCACTAGATGAATAATGATGCAGAGCTCCTTGTTTATTTGCTTATTCTGAAATCAGATCTTGTTTATTCTGTGCCCCTTTCTAGTCCTGATATATAACTAATTGTTGGCAGATGTGGCAAGTATCTAGGGCCAAGATATATTTGTTTGCACAGTCTGATTTTTGAGTCTCAACCAGTATCAGGCAATTGCAGCTGTTTTTTATCAAGATTCTGAGCACTGCAGACAGTCCACCTGGCAAAACATGATTTGCCCATATGACCTTCAGATGAAAGCTTTAAATACAGGACTTCTGCTCAAAAAGTATTTAAAATATCTGAAAAAACCTAATTAAATTAACAAATTGAAGTGAAATGCTAATCAATGTTTGTACATGTAAAAATTGCCCTTTGGCTCATATACAACAAGGTGACAGTCTTATTTCTAATTTTGATTTAAAATCAGAGCCATATAATAAGGGTGTAAATTGTCTGAGACAATCTTTCTTTTAGCAAGCTAGCTAGTGTCTACATTTAAAAATCTTGCTTGAAACAAAACAGAAAACTAGCATTTGTCTAATGCTTGGAAGAAAAGGAAAAACAACAGCAGCAGAAAAATAAATCAACATTAATCCAGTTTAGCTGGCTAATATCAATGCCTCTTTCTTTTCTGATGAGGATCACACTCCTTCACTTTGCCCAGATGACACATTTCTCTTTGCGAGTTGTTTTTATGACTTTCTGCAATTTTTAAAAACAAATAAAAGATTAACATTGGAGTTAGCTTGTTTACTTTTAGCTTGACGTTCTCTGAGCCACAGTAGTATTCAAGTTTTCAACTTCTCATGTTTTTTATCAGTGGGTAATTTTAGTTGACTTGTTACATCCACCCAAAATATTTTAGGGAAGTAACACTGTGGAAGATTGTTTTTTTGAAGTGGTAGTGAATAATTTGGAAACTCTGTGTCTCCACAATTTTCTTCACTAATAAAATAGAGCCTGTATTTATTTTTGTTCTGTATTGCTTCTGTCACTGCCAAAAGCAGATCTGAGAAGAGGTACAGGCTGTTTAGGATTATGTCAGCTTGTAGAATGGAAATCTTTCATGCTATATGACTGAAAACTATTCAATTTATTCTGATTTTAATAATGTCTATAATTTCACTTATCATTGCTAAATTTAAAAATTAATTAAAATACCTCAAGTGCAGTTACAGAATAACAGGACAAAATAATAATGTGGAATCAATGTGGATCAATAATAATGTGGGTTTTCTCTTTTATCTTGTACCTTAAGCTCAGACAACAGTCAATATTTCTAAATTCACTCTGGAAAGTTTTCCCTTCCCTTCCCTTCCCTTCCCTTCCCTTCCCTTCCCTTCCCTTCCCTTCCCTTCCCTTCCCTTCCCTTCCCTTCCCTTCCCTTCCCTTCCCTTCCCTTCCCTTCCCTTCCCTTCCCTTCCCTTCCCTTCCCTTCCCTTCCCTTCCCTTCCCTTCCCTTCCCTTCCCATTTGGAGAAGACAAATAATTGAATACTCACTCAAAACTAAGAAAGCAGATCTTTTGCCACTGCACTCCATACATTTCACTACAACACATTGTGAAAGAAATTCTACAGAAATGTCATAGGATCAGACAGAACAGTAATTAGAAACAGGCTAAGAATTTAGACTCCCAGTTCATGACTTCTTGAGTGATTATAATAGCTGCAATGTTTTCCTCAAGATTAGAGCACCACAAAAAAATTTTCTTACGTTAGATTTGAGTAACTTCATGAAGATCCCAGTAGGTAAGTCTGGAGTTCATCAGGGAATTATGATTATTAGAGATGAGTTTGATCCCTGTAGACTAGTACCTTTATTAGTGTCAGCAGCATGGACCTGTCTGCAGGGAATGAGGGTCCTCCACTGTGGCTCTGGGACGTCTGCAGCTCCTCTGCTTGGCAAACTCTGTCCCCTGCCCTGGGTTGCTCTGCACTTGAGCATAGCAGCTCTGCACAACATGTACTTAGCTCTTCTCATCCATTTCCCTGTAGAATATCCCATCCCTCCTTAAACTGCAGGAAGTGCAGCGCCATGTTTTCTAAATCCTTCCTCTATTGCACATTTACAGCAGAAAAAGTAATCTGCCATGATCTGCCAATCCACCTCAGCGTTAAGCTCAGAGTAGGGTAAGAAACAGAAATACGTGCTAGCAAGGAAGCATGTTTGTCATTAATATTCCAATATATTACACTTTATTAATTAGGTGTACTTTTAAAATATGAATACTTTAATTCTAACTTCATATGTCTGAGAAAAAGGGAAGTGAGCTTCTCCTGAAGGCCTGGACACAATTGGTTTATGTGCATAAGCTGTTCATCCCTGGCTGGTTTAGCATGTCTGCCTAGGAGTATTTATCATAACATGATACACCAGTCCCCGTTCTAAACCACTGAGTTTGAGTGTAACCCCACAGCATATATCTTCACTTTTAATGGATGTGCCCTCATGTATTCCAGCATGGCTTAGAGAATATCCTCCTTCTCTGTGACTGATAAATGAACTTAGTTCACTCTTATGCTAGAAGAAAATAATACAAGACCTCAGTAATTAAATGTGTGACCCACAGAATTCCTTTTCTTTCATGTTTTGACCACAGTCCATGAAAAATTGATGCTCTCTCAGGTAAGATGCTTCTTTTTATCTACATACAACACATTGATCTCCCTTCAGTTTGGAGTTAGCTTGTTCCACTATCATTCCTGAAGTAACAAATGATATTTCCATAGGCATTGTTAGTAATCAATACACACAAGTAACTGTCATTGATCTGAGTACAACCCTTGATCTAGAAAATCACCAATTTAGCTATTTAAAAGAGATTCAGTTGGATTAGGTGGAATACAGAGAAAAAGATTGCCCAGGCAATTTACCTAATCATGTTATAACTAAGGCAAAATAATTTAATTAGATAGCTTTTATAAAGGGAAATTTAGGCTTTTACCAACTTTAAAATGACCTCTCTGAAGAGTATATATCTTGAAGTTTATGTATAAACGTACAATTAGTGTTGCCAGACTTAGAAACCTACATAGAATGAGGTCTAAATTTCTTATTAATTTTTTTAAATTTGTACTTAATGCAAAAAATTTCATGTAAATATCAATATAATTTGGTATATTACAAACTTCTATACTGAGAAGTCTGAGGTTTTCTTTTAAGCTCAAGCTCCCCACAGCATGCCTCATTCTGTGTGTTCCCCCTGCAGCTATCCTGCAAACACATGAGTTCCTTAGACCAGAACAACTCAGGAAAGCAGGACTAGAAAATATATATTTCATAACCCTATACAGCAATACAAGCTATGATAAATCACCTGCAAGTATTTAACCATATAATTCACACTCACTTTAAAGCCCCTTTGCCCTGCCAAAGATGTTTAAAGGGGCTTTAATAAAACAGTGAATCAAGCCCGGTGACCAGCTGTAGTTTGGTATTTCCAAGCTTTTATCAGTTTTCACCACAGCTTTCATGTTATTTTTAGAAACTGGCTGGAATCAGAACTCAAGTCTGAAGTTGTCTGGGTTTGCAGTGACTGATTTTGGCTCCATTTTCTTTATGACTGCAACTAAATAAATGCCACTGATTTTCCTCAGGCATCCTTTTTGTCTTCCTCATCTTGATCAGGCTGCACACATTCTGTAGCCATGGACTTGTTTCCAGGAAGGTTATTAAGTCTCCATTTCATTCACCATTTATAGGAGCCATTTTCTCCTGCTTAGCCAAAAAATGGCTGCATGTTTGGATGACACCTCTGTCATCTGTATAGAGTTACACCGCTGAAACATCCACACACAGGATTCCTTACATGTCCTTCAGTACAAGAGAAAGATGATTTTAGATTTCAGGGAGATCAGGGGACCACACAAAATCCACAGCACCTTGCAAGACAAAGAAAGGATCGTTCTGCAAAGAGACACAGGGAAGTTCAGGAGAATGAGCAAGTAGTTTTGCAGACTTACCACAGGAAAGAAAATGTTTTCCTTTCTCAGCATTGCAAAAAGAAAAATTCCTACCCAAAGCCCAGCAACAGGGGTGTTTTGCCAGTTGAGGAATTTACAAATTCTCTCTTGAGTATTGTAATAATTCATTACTAAGGAATGGCCACTGCTGACCATGAGACAAGTGGTCTAACTGTAAACCAAAAGAAAGGGAAGAAGGAGAGTGTAAGAGTCTAAGAACTATCATTTCTATGAGGCTCTCAAAATATAAAGCAGATTGATATTGCTCAAAACATTTGTTTCCACTTGAAAACTAGAAATACTATTTCAGGTAAAATAGTCAAAATACGTCAGTCAAAAAGCTGATCATTTAGGCAAATATTTTCCTTCTCATTTTTAAAATATGTTTTCCAGTTGGTGGATGCTTTTTGTTTGTTTGTTTGCTTTGTAAGAAATAAAGTAAAAGTAGCAGAAACTCTTCTACATCTTTGATGTCTTTCAACTGTCTTTGATTCTCTAATAACAGATGCAACTTCTTCCATTTTCTTTGCCTCTTTTATAGTCTTAAACTATTACAGACACTATGGTCCAACAGGGAAGATGAAACTCAAATTCTTTACTCAGGCACAGGCACAAAAGTAAACAAGGCTGAATAGGGCCTACAAGTTTCAATACCAAAGTACAGTATGGGAGCTGAGTGGAAAACAAGATCTATTTGGGCTCCTTTTGGAAATGACATGCACGTTATGGAGAGGATGCTCAATATTTATCCAGTGGAAAAAGTCTTCCTAGGAGAGAATACTTGAACAGCCCCAGTATTTTTACTAATTGAGGCTCATCATATCTGAATGAATTAAATGTAACCACCAATTAATTCAAAACTCATGAGTTAACCTACCTCCGGAGATTTTCTGCAGCTTGTCAGACTTAATTGTTTAGGGACATTACTACCCAAACAGCCCAGTCTCAAAGGTGTTGACTTCCACTTTCTTCCTTTCCAAGCTGTTGATAGGTGAGTTTGTTCCACTAAAAATCACCATGACATGTTTGACCTGCCTATACTACCAGTGAGTTTAATAGCATTAATAGAATTTCTTGTTTCATGGCCATCAATGCATTTCCATGAGCACTGGGCAGGAGAATGACATCCTTCTCTACAGGGTCTGGATCAGGCTGAGGCTGTAAGGTGAACCTGAAATATGGGCATACTCCCAACAACTATTTGTGGTTGCACTGGTGTGAGTGGGTTATTGAAAGAAATTGTAGAAGGCAGTTTTAAGAAAAATACTGGTCCTCAAAAGGCCTTGGCCTCTGGCTCTCTGGGAGGGTATTAACATTAGCTATCAAGATCTCCAAAGTATTACTGGTTGCAGCCTTCTAAGGCAGAAGATCTAATCTCTGAGTTTCCTTGACCTTGTGATCTTTTACCTCAAGTGAAAGTCTGCATTCCATTTTAGAAATATAAACATTATTAGTGTATATATGAAAGACCACCACTGCCCTACAATAGAAGATAAATAAATCCAGAAGAAATGCCCAAGGCTTAGACTGAACTACCTGTATGTATCATTAGCCGACATGTTACCACAAAGTAAAAATATTGTCTTTATTAGGTTATATGAAAACAAAGAATTGAGAGAGTTAAACTGAGAATATTGATGAGCTCAAAAAGTTTTATAAAATTTAACCTAGACACTGTTTTCAGAAACCTCAGCCACGCACTTCACATGCACATATTCTACAGTTTTTATGCATAAGAGTATATATGTATATTTAATCCTGTGTTTGGTCTGTCCAACATTTAATGATATTCCATATTTTTTCATTGTCTGCCAATATATTGCTACCATTGTGGGTGAGAACTATGGGTGAGAACTATATATATATATATATATATATATATATATATATGCATCTGTCTAGCTGTCTTTTTACTTGATTGATCTTTTTTTTCAACATCTTTTGTTTCTTTACTCCTAAATCCATAACAATATACAAACTCTTCTCTCAAGAAATCACAAAAAATAAACAAACAAACAAACAAAAAATTAGAATATTTGATCCCCCAAAGAAGAGGAAAACCAGTCTCAGTGGAGCTGCACCATAAAGAGACAGAGTCCTCACAGAGGCCACTCAGAAAGAGTAGTTCACCTCAGCATCCTACACCTGAAAGGAGATGTTTGAAGGAAAAGCAAAGGTGTCTCATCCTCCATCCCTTCTGTGCACGCAGCAGCTCCAACAGTGCAGGACAGATGTCAGCTTTTCTTCTTATCCACATGAATCTCCCATCTCCAGAGGTCTGGAAGGATTGACAAGAGGCGGTGAAACAGGTCCTTGGCCAGAGAACCTGCTGTGCTAGCCATGCCCTTCCCATCACAGAGAGGAGCCCCCAGCGCTGCAGCCCTTGGCTCCGAGTGGCCTGGCTATTGCTCAGCTCAGCTCTGCTGGCCAGAAAGAGAACAGTGACAGAAGTACCTGGGAGTTTTCAACTCTTCCTAGGCCCTCTTTAATTCTTATTTTCCTGATAGTCATCTCCAGTTGCATTGCACTTACAAAGCCCACTGAACCTGTAGTAATGCTGCAATGACTCACAGCCATTAAGTTCAAAAATGGCTTCATTTGTGTAGTGTACTCCTCACCATGCCACCACGGTGACATCATCCCAAATCACAGTCTCTTCTATCAGTTTGGCCAAGCATCTTGGCATTGGTTTATGGCAGCAGTTTGTCATGGATTTAGAGAACTCTTTTTTCAGTTTTGCTGGGAAACGGGGAATCATGCAGAATGCTGTAAATACTAAGGACACATACTAAATCGCCTAAGGGGGACCCACCCACTCCAGATGCTATACATAGCATCCAAACCTTGCTCATTGCCACTTAATACATTTCTGAAGGTATCATTTGGATGTTACCTCAATTTCTGTAAGAACTGTTTAGGTTCAAGTAGCATTTGTATATTTAATTATGTCACATATCCTTGTTGCTTTTTGATTCAAAACTAATTAGACAACATATTTCACCAGGGTATCTTTCCTCTAACACACAAAGCTCTGCTAATAAAATGCATCAGCTTGGGAACCTGAGAATGGAAAAATTGTTTTGGATTGAGTTTCTAATTTTTTTTCACTTGAGAAATGTTTGCAAAATACAAGGTGAAGGATGGATTTGAGGCATAGAAAAACTGACATAGGGGCCATCCTAGTTTATTTACTATTTTCAGCTCTGTTGTAAAGGAGTCAAAAATAACAGTGCTGCTCTGTAAATGCACGGTGTTGCAAGCCAGGTGAAGACAGAGCAACTCTGTTTCCAAAAAGCTTAATTTCATAAGACATTTTGCTCTTCCAAGTATTCTGTGGTCACTGGCAAGGAACAAAAATGCTGCATCTCTCGCATATCATATTAATGAAGCCAAAAACTTTGTGAGTAGGGCGGTGTGTCCCTACATGAAATAGCTTGAAAGTTTAGCCCTGATACCCCCTGGAGTCAATTGAATTTGGGGGAGAAAAGGTAGGGCACTCTCAAGTTTTCAAACCTGGAATTCTTTTCCTGAAGTAGTGTTTGGAATGAACTGCTTACAGTAAATTACTGTAATACTGCGGGAGTTTTCACTGATAGAGGAATATGTTTAAAACACCCTGACATAAAAAATAAATCAGCTTTGACTTCAATTATTAAGTGCTAAAAGAGAGAAAAAGGGGTGGGTTTCCTTCTTTTTGAGGATAAATATGTAGGAAAAAGAAAAACATCACCATGGAAACCAAAGTATCGCCATAGTTTTTCATACAGAAAAAGGTTACAATGGAAACTTGTGTTCAGTGCAAAAACAAACAGCTTGAAACTAAGTTGAAGGTACTATTACAGCACTGTCAACCTCTTCAGCTTGGGCTCCTTTGCAGTTCATTTTCTTTTATCCGTCTGCTTGTGTTTCCCATCTGGATTACAATTACAATCTCATACTTCAACCTGCTGTCCAAGGTGAAAAGTTTAATATTTTTCCAGTTCAACAAAGAAAAACTTTAATAAAGATGAAAGGAAGATAAGCATCCAAAAATGGTTCTCTTCACCTGCGTTCAATCATAATGACAAAAACTACTTAAATCAATTTTAAATATTAAACAAACATCAAAAAATTAAATTAAAGCACTAATCCCACAGGCACAGTTCTTCATGAGTTTAAACTTATAAATAACTTTACTGTTGTGACTAGCGTCTTTGTAATCAGCGAGATGTTTGTGTGACTTTATTAGCAAGCTCAGGACTTCAATGGATGAGAACAGAAAATACTCAGAAGCTCAGAGATGCTATTAAATTATGTAATATATCAGAAAGGAGAAAACAGTAGGAAACTGAATATTAAGCTATGAAAACTGCATTCTCAAATGCTGCAAAGGCTATAACCTTCTGTTTGGTATATTTGCCCCACTGAAGACAGCCTCTTTGGTAAACAGAGATGATCAAGCATGTGCTAATTTGGAAGCAGTGTAAATGCCTTTCAGCAGGTCTCATTTGCCAAGACTATAAGTCAATTTGCCAAAACACTTTACCACAGCTGGGCAGCACAATGTTGCTAAATCTTACTTTCTTGGAGTCAAATCAAGAACCCATTACCCACAGGCAAGTAATGCTATTCTCCCAAGGAGTCCCTTTGGTTTTAATAGGACTCCTTGTGTGAATGAATAATCACAGAGGAATGTGAGCAGGAGGCTAAAATCTGGCTGTTGAATCTCCTCCTTGCAGGCCAGGCGGACAGCCCAGGTAGGAGCGAGCTGTGGTTTTCCGTGGCATTGTTCCCCAACCTATGAACCCACATGCCATGGGGCTTTTCAAATATCTTTATGATAACTTAGCTGACTTCCTATTAGTAACTATTCTATTTCTTCTCTACAGCATAGGAGTTCTTTGAATTACTATGGGCTATTATTTAAATGCATATTTAAATTCCTGCAGACAGGAGATTTTTAACCCCAATAGACTACAACTGCTCCATTAAATCAGTTTCAGAATTTCATGTCTATTTGGCTGCTGCACATACTGAACAATCTGTGAGCAGTTATGAAATATATTATTTTTAAAATTAGAATGTGGGTGTATCTGTGTATAAATGACCAGTTGAAAAAAATATGTTATCTGGCATTTTCACAACAGCTCTTAAAACTTCTCTGCCTTTAAAAGACTAATGGCCTGCAAAATTTAAGATTTTTTTGTTTTGCTTCATAAACTAAAACAGGCATTTAATATAACACCATTCCCATATCTTTCATTTATGCAACATCATAACAGCTGAAACAATTTGCTTCCATTTTTTTCTTTAGGCCAGCTACATTTGAACTGTAGTTCCTATAGTTTCATCCCAGAGATAACTCCAGCTTTGGACGTATACAATACACCCAACCTTAATTCCATGAACTGAGTTGTTCCATTGCAGTTAGCCTGTGTAACAAAACAGGGAAGGCCACAGCATTGCATTCATGCTTAGCTTTACTTTAAGGACAATGCTGGGCACTCAAGTTAAACACATGTATATGGTTTTTTTCTCCAGTACTCTGGTCTAAGTCTTTTTTACAGGACTGGATTCCTAATGGTTTAATCATAAAAATCTGAAACAAGGAGTTGTAAATGAAAAATATGACATAAATGTACCCAGAGTGGCACAAATGGCATCATCATAGTAATCACACTAGATATTTTCAGGGAGCAAAACAATATAATTCAAATCTTTATACTGAGGAAAGAAAAAGAGTTAACTGAATAAAGTACTTCAGAGGATTGTAACTCACTTATGTTTTCATTTAAATACACATTAAGATTTTTCTTAAAAGGCCAAAGACAGTTTTTGTAACACCACATATGGATGTCAGCAGTATATGCAAAATGGAGAGAGAACAGTTCATTCTCATTAGGTTTAGTGCCATATTTTTCTAGGTAAGATCAGCTGTAATAATGGTATTTCATTGTGATTTTGAACCATTAATTTTCTCAATAAAAAGTGCTAGATTTTTAATAAATGGAAACCTCAGAATGCATGCATGTTCATGGTCAAGTGCCAAGCATTATTTAAATAAGGCTATTGTAAGTCTACTTTTATTGTTCTTCACAGACCACCAGGATCAGATAGTGTGTGGCCTACAGAGCAACTAGAGATTTACAAAGGATTCTCTGCTGAAACAGCATGCTCAGAAACAAAAGAAAATCTGATTTGTAAACAGCAAATACTCAAGGCAGGAATCTATGCTGAAGTTCTGTCTCTTAATAGCCCATAAAAATAGATGAAAAATTATCATGTGAAAATGAGAGTGGTTGTTGAAATTTTCTTCAGGTCACATAGCAGTGGAAATCATATTCTTGATCATAGCATTTTGTCTAGGGATGAATGCCTGGTCCTTGTGCAGCTGATGGCAACACAAAAGTTTCATCTCTTTTCCTCCCACTTCTCTCCAAGCTCCAACACCAGGGAAGCCAATCTGAAGCCTAAATGCTGCTCTCCTCTGGTTGACCTGGACAGCTGTGCAGGGGAACACATGGTGCTTCTCCAAGGGCTGAACTAGGACATGTCATTGACCCTGTCATCCCTAAATGTGATGATCTTGGCTCTCCCTCTGCAGCAGCTGATGCACAGCCAGAACATGCACAATGGATGTCTCTTGTCCATTTCTATCTGCACAGCTTTACAAGTGGCAGGCCTGCTCCACAGCCTGGCTGCAGCATTGCTGCATCTCTTGGGAGAACAACCCCTGCCTGAAACAAGGGCCACACCATTCTGGCAGCAAATTAAGCCCATAGCACCGACTCTGAAGGGCCATCAGATACTTCTGTGGGCACACTTTGTCTCATGCACTGCTGCTAATAGCATACTTCGTCCTTATCACCATCCCCCAGCAATGCTAAAGACACAGCCTTTTGTCACTGGAGGTATTTCCCTATTAAGTGTTGCCATCAACAGCAACACAAGGGTCTCCAGGAAAATCCATATACCAATGCCTAATCAGGGACAGTGCTTAAGGTGACATCAGAGGGCTGTACAGAGAGGAATATGGGCAGCCCATTCTTCCTATTACTCTCAGTTAAATAAAAGGATTTTAGAGTTCCTTGTAAACAAAGACTTGGGAATACAGACTAAAGTAACAGAAATTAAAATAAAACATCCAGTCTATACAGTTGAGAATCTGCTCCACTGTACATATTCTTTAAAGCCTATACCCACCCACAGTTTAAAGGACTATTAGGGTCAGAATATATATCATTAAGGCACCATAGTCTGATGGATGGAATGAAGCTGAAAAATAGATGTGGTTTTTAACTATTTGTTTATATTCCTCTTAATTTAGGTGAAAGTAAAAACTTAACAGGCAGAATTTTAGTTGGTATAGATCTGTACAGCTTTGCTGACTCTTCTAATTTACATCAGCTGGGGATCTGGTCCACACTATTGCATTGTCAAAGAAAACATTTCATGTTTGCTTGATTACTATACCCAATGTTTTTTTACAATATGAAAACAATTTCCTTTCCCCTTTTGCTTTCCCCTTTTGCTTTCCCCTTTTCCTTTCCCCTTTTCCTTCCCTTCCCTTCCCTTCCCTTCCCTTTCTTTTTCCTTTCCTTTTTCCTTTTCCTTTTCCTTTTCCTTTTCCTTTTCCTTTTCCTTTTCCTTTTCCTTTTCCTTTTCCTTTTCCTTTTCCTCTCTCTCTCCTCTCCTCTCCTCTCCTCTCCTCTCCTCTCCTCTCCTCTCCTCTCCTCTCCTCTCCTCTCCTCTCCTCTCCTCTCCTCTCCTCTCCTCTCCTCTCCTCTCCTCCCCTCAGTTAAAAATTTCCAGAAACACAAAATGCAACTTGTAAATAATTTTTCTCTTGGCAAGCTCTCCTGCACTAACGGTTTACATATTGTTCTGATTAAGCAAGCTAAACATGGTACTAAGTATGCAGACGTGTTTCAACTCATGATGACAGCTTGTGTATGATTTACAGCACTGGCTGCTAAAGGCAGTTGTTCTGGTTCAATATTCCTATTTATTTATGCCAGCATTTTGCTGTAAACAAAGGCATTTATGTATCAGATGGCTACTGACAAAGAGTTTTTTTGAAAGCTCAGTGCCAAGAAATGTGCAGACATATATCCACAGTTTAAATAAGTATTCTGGCATTCTTTATACATTTTTGGACTGAAATGAAACTGAAGAGAGATGTTTCTATAGGAATTCAGCAGTTCATTTTGTCTGATTCTCTTTCCTTCTTAAATTTATCTTTAAATATAAATTCAATGCCAACCCAACAGGCTGATAATATCCTAAACATGAAAACAATACAAAGTGATGGGTAAAAAGTCTCCACAGCACAATTCATACAGGGAAGCATGCCATCTCCAAATACTTCCTTTAAGTCAGAATTAATATGATAAGAATTTTATTTCCTTATATTCACAGTGGATCTCAGCTGTAATATTATTCTCTTACTACCAATTCAGACCTATACATAAACTGACTGACAGTTGGTGTTAATACCCTTGTGAAGCAAAGTTCAAAATCCTTCTAATCCTTAGGGAAAACCTAACAGAGTGACCAGAAGGCAATTTCTGATTTGCAGAGGCAGAACGGGTATCTTCCACTAACAATTAATGTCAATGACAAAGCCTACTTTTTTTTTAATGCAAATATTTGTAATACTTTCAGCAAATGTGATGAAGGTGGACTCTGTCTCAAGTTCTCCATAGGTATTGGATCTTGGACCTCTGGTGGTTACACATGGCCTAATACATCTAGTATTTCCCAGGCAAAGAAGTTTCTATACACATAGACTTTTCTCTTTTCTAGGCTGGTAATTGTAAAACTTAACCCATACTTCAGTAAGAAAGTCACTGATGAATACCTGACCTGATCCTGCCAAAATACAATTATGTTTTTCCCTACCCAGTACCATTTTCATTTGAGCTTTTTAATTTGCAAACTTCTCTCTCCTTTTTTTATTTTACAAAATGCAGACATGTCTCCAGACCACACACGTTCTCCACAGCAACTTGAGAGAGGGCCTACCTTCTCCTCTGGATAAAGGGAATTTATACATGATGGCTGTCTTCTCAGAAGCCACCCTTGAACATTGACAGTGACAGTCTTCCCCAGAAATCTCCACCAGAGCCATGGTGGGGTCTAACATTCCGAGAAACATCCTCCTGAAGAAGCAACATAGAAGCCCTTGTGGGGACCAAGATGTGGAGAAATAACCTCCCAAAAGAGGTAACACAGGATAACAGTTTGGTCAGCAAACAACTGTTTAACTGCTTTTAAACAACATCATCTATAAATCTGCCATGCTGACCAGGTATGTTTTGCCCTATGTAAATTTAAAATAAAACCTAAACTCCAAAAAAAACCCCGAAACCTAAAACCTTGGAAATCACAGATTCAGGCTCACAGAAAGCTGTAGCTACTATTGAGAGCAGGTAAGGGGTCTGCAGAACAAGGACACTTCCAGAGATCATACAATCCTTTCTTATTTTCTTAATTTATAGTAATAGCCAAGCCAGAGTCCAGGAAAAGATGAACTAAAAATATTGAGGTCATGGGTCTATTTAATGCAGCAGTTAACAGCAATGGATTTATGAGATAAAATAAGGGGCACATACTCTGGGTCATGAGCTGAAGAAAATGCTGCTCTCTGTGTCAGCATGGCAGCTGTGTCCAGCTCTGCTGCAGCCCTTCCCCATCACTTTCTAGGCTGGGATGTTTCCCCAGACAGGGAAGGATTGGGCCCTCGGCCTCTGGCATCGCTTTGCAGCCCCTGCTCCAGAGCAGTCGTGGCTCTGCTCTGCTCTGCCCCAGGAGATGGGCCTGAGCTACACAGCCTATTGGGCAGACACTTGTACTTAATGTATTTCTTATCCCTGATGCACACCAAAGGCAGCACAGCCCAGTGAACACACTGAGAATGGGGAAAACCGGATTCTGCGTATGACCACTCTGTCTCTCTGGATTCATTCCCTGTCCCTTCAGTACAAATGAATAATGAATCTGGTCTTTCTTTCCCCTTCTGTAAGCCCTAGCAGTAATGATAGCCCTCAGGCTACAATGATCCATGTGGAACTATTGTAAATGATGGTGAAATTAACTGCACTGAATGTCCACCAGGATTTCAAAACAAAAATGACCTCCTCATGCAGAAGGAGATGAAGAAGGTTTCTTAACATCACCTTCCTTCTACATAATGGAAAGACACTTGCAGCCACTAGGCTCAGAGAACTATGCTAACTTCTCAGTCCCATAGGATTACCACTACTCAGGGAAGGAAGGATTTACCTGTCCACAACGAGTCAAGAATGTGCTCACTGCAGGAAAGCTCCAAGATTAGTGACCATGCTCTTCTACAAGCCAGTGGTTTTACTCTCAGTGTTGTCTTCTCCGATTTCAAAAATCTACTTGTTTCTTCATTTGAACACCTAAATTTAAACGCACAAGTTGGTGAACTGAATAATTCAGTTCACCTCGGTAGTGATGAAACAACAGTGTCTCACCAGGGGCCAGCAGCTCCAGTAAGGTAGGCCAGGAGCCTCACAATATGCATCAGCCTACCAGAGCCTGGTCAGGGTGTCTGGCTCTGCAAAAGCCTTACAGTAGGAGTATCACGGTTCAGGTTTTGTTCTATTAAAGATTTGACCACAAGTATCCTAGAAATTATGAGTGCATGATTTCTACTGCTTATCACCTGCACAGTTTTTTGTGCTTAGACAAACAGAATGCCGAGAGGCAACATCGGGCAGAGAGTATTCCACACTCACTCTGGAAATTTGGGAACAGTGAGGGAGATAGAGCTGGAAATTGAAAATAAGGCTCTTTAAAATCTTTGAGAAAAAGATGGTTTTGGTCACTGAGCAAGCAATTTGGAATCATAAAAGGAATACTGAGAACATCTTTACTTTTTAAAATCCTGAGTGTGGTCTCACAGGACTGTAAATAAGTAGTAACTCCTGTGAGATTTCCAGCTGCACTACAGTGGAAGTAGTATAAGTGAAATCAGAATCCAGACCTACACTAACATTTTAATAATCCCAATAAGATATTGGGGGGAGTACGTACTCGCACTGTAACTCCACTATCAGTTTGTTAGTAGGAAATAGACCTTACCTTGAATTCTCTCATCATAGCCTGAACAGTATGATTATGGCCCCATAACATTTCCTTACAGTGCTTTCTTGCTCAGTTCACAGTATTTTCTGATAGAGTATTCTGGCTTCTTTTTGTCTCCCAATTTTGGCCATGTTGTGTCATCCTACCACTGCTAATTCAAACCCCTTTTTGTTTCCCCCCCACCATCGCACAGTGTCTCCTCTGTTTAACAGCAATCTCTTCCCTTATTCTGACTGCCTTCAGCATGTTACTGTCAATGATTTGTTGCAGTATGTTCTTCTTTACCTCCCACATTCCCCACCCTGTGCTAAGAAGATTCCCTCCACCTGTCTTCCCCTACCATCCTTAGAAATCAGAAAATTCTCTCTATTCCATGGATCTTTATATTCCCTTATAGCTGACATCAATTTGCTTTGCTGTGCTTTCTTCAAATACAATTTGCCTTGATCATGGGGATGGGGTTGTGTTTGCATTTTGTTCAGTTTGCTTCACAGCCTTTGCTTTTATTAACATAACATTATGTGAGTTGGATAGTGTTGTGCCTTATCTGTGTAGGAAGTATAAGGAAAGCAACATCATCCAAGCATTGAAAACAGTAAGAACATGGTAAACAAAGAAGTTTGATAGGGGTTTTCTTCATAATAAGGTTACAGTAAAATGATGACTACCATAGTTAATATCCCACTTTTTATTAAAAGAAAAATGCACAAGAAAGTGGAAGTAGTTATACACCAGAACTTTACTGTCAACTTCTAGGGAAAAAAAAGCCTTTAAATCCCCCCCCCCCAAAAAAAAAGGAACAGAAATGACTGTAAAATGGTTCACATTTGCAATTATGGCATCTAAGTATATACCAGATCCTAGGTGTGCTCATGAGAGTCTGAAGTTTCGTGATGCCTTTCTCTCGATAGTATGGCCCTTTTTTACGGGGGCATATTGTCTTATCTGGTCAAATTTTCAACCTTTTGGAAGCCAAGGTGAAAGCTCAAACTTCTCTGCTAAAGAATATCCATTGTGTATTAAAATATCCAGGATGATTCATTCAGTCAACCCAACATCTACTCATCAGCAGGAGAACAAGCTAAGGAGGCACTATATCTTTCCCTAGCACGCCGCTCAAAATGAGGCATTCCGACCGAAAAGGCAGAATTGTTCCTTTGAGTCGAATAATTACGGGGCGCGGGGCCGGCAAAGCTGGGACGAGAGAGACCTCTAGCGGCGGCAGCGCCGCGCCGGCCCGGCACGCCTCCCCCTGCCCCGCACCGACCCGCACGGCACGGCACGGCACGGCACGGCACCGCTGCGAACCGAACCGCACCGCACGGCACCGCTGCGAACCGAACCCAACCGCACGTACCACCCGCACCGCACAGCACAGCACCGAACCGCACCGCCCCGCACCGCACAGCTCCACACGGAACTGCACCGCTCCCACCGCCCCGCATCTACCGCACCGCACACACCAAACGCGCTGCTCCCCACTGCCCCGCACCTCCCCACACCACACCGATCCCACCGCACCGCATCGCTCCGCACAGCTCCGCACGAAACTGCACCGCTCCCGCCGCCCCGCACCGCACACACCAAACGCGCTGCTTCGCACTGCTCCGCACTGCCCCGCACAGCTCCACACCGCACCGCACTGCCCCGCACCGCTCCCGCCGCCCCGCACCGCACAGCTCCACACGGAACTGCACCGCTCACACCGCCCCGCCCCGCACACACCAAACGCGCTGCTCCCCACCGCCCCGCACCGCTCCGCACTGCCCCGCAGCGCCGCTGCCCTCCCAGCCGCCCCGCACCGCACCGCGCCCCGCAGCGCCCCGCGCCAGTCCCCGCCCTGCCCGCAGCGGAGCCGCGTGGCCCCGCGCCCCGCACCGCGCCCGCCGCACCCCCGGGCTCTGCCCCGTGCGGAGGGGCCGCGGTCCTCTGCGGGAATGGCCGCCGGCACCCCGCTGCTAAAGGGACAAAGGGGCCTTTCTCTCCGTTCCAGGCTTTAATTTACCGCGTTCTGCAGCAGTGCGCTGTGGGATGTGACGCTAGAAACTAAAGTTGCTATAAATCCCATGTGATTTTTTGAAAATATAAAATATTTCAAGTCAGAGAAAACTTGGGTAGTTTCACTGCTCCTGTTACTTGAGACCCCTGACCTACTTAAGTGAGGAATTTGGAAAAATACAGGTGATACAACTTAGGTTCTCCCCAATAAGAAGGTGCTGTCACACCTTAGTAATTCCATATATTTATGTCCCGTTGCTTTACTTGTTTATGGGAGGTATCTTTTTTTATTTTCAACTTCTTTTTCATCTTAGCAGCCCAGATGACAACTATTTGTCTCAAGGCATTTGCAGCTACAGTCACCATTGAAAGTCTCATCTCACAAAGTCTTCTTTCTTCTGGATGTACTGATCCTGTTGCTGCCATGTCTGTGAGCATGGTGTTGTGTCCATGGGACAGCTCAGCTGTCATGCCCAATGCAGAGTTGGCACAATTAGGCCCAAAGTGTGTGAAATCTAGGAAAATGTTAATAATATTAATCAGAGCTATTTTTTTGTTTTAATAAGCAGATTCAAAATAATGCAAGGGCAGAGAGAGAGGGGACATGCACTGTGTATTAAGTGCAGGTTATCAAAAAGAAACTTGTCTCTGGATTATGTACAGTTTCACTTGACTGAAGCTTCATGGAAGATTAAGCTTCTTTTGTTCTCTGTGCTGTTTCACATAGATCAGTTGATGATGTGCAGAATAATTTTAACCACATATTAAACAGTGGTTAATCTAAGATAAGGAGATGAGCAAATATGAAGAGTGAATAGTGTTTTTAGTGTTAATGCTAATTAGAGAAGGAGCAAGCAGTTAATCAGAAATTTAAACTCTTTGTGCAGGGTTCTCAAAAATAAAGGTTTAAAGAGAAGGCCTGTTTACTATCACAGTGTTTACCAGCCAGTCTGCCATTGGTACACATAATTTATAAAGGAATCAATCACTCCTCTCTGATTATGGAGAATAATAACACTGAAGGGACTGATTTCTGGAGCTGTTGCAGACATGGAAAATACAATAGGCAGAAGGTGTTAAAATCCAGGACACTGTGTCAAAGAGTTTTGAGTATTAAGCTATTTGGGTAGCATTTTTGACAGGAAAAGGAGGTGGAGCAGTGGAGTTCTGCAGCATATAAAAATAACACATTGTATTCTCCCTAATTTATGATATTTCCAAAATATTACACTTCAGACTTTTGCTGGCTTCACAGGAGACCTCTTCAGTGCCTTTTCTCTTGTAAAGATTTAATTGATCTCTTTTGAGGCTAGGAGAGATCTAACATTTTGCAGATCTATTTTTATTTTCAGCTTTTGCCTTAATCCCCTTCATACACCTTTAATATCTTCATTTGAATTAATTAAGCTGTCCTCAGATAGATGAAGATGATGTGATTTCTCGACCCCATTCACCACACAGGTTATTCACAGTTCTTTCATGAATTTTACCCACAGTTCTCAGCCATTTGCCAAGATAACCCACTTGTTACTTGTGTGTAGGTATTTCAGCAAGCCCTTGAATCGGACAGCCGGCACTTTGGAATTTGCAATGAGAGCATTTATCTTTTTCAATAGATTCCATTTTAGTAACGTAAAGTTTTTTCATATAGCTTTGTTTTCTAAGTGACATTAATACATCAAGGAAACAAGTACATAGTGGTTTGGGTTAGCAAGGACATTAAAAAGGGAGTAAAACCTCAACTTTTTCTAACTTTCTTTTTTCTCTTTTCTTTTGGAAGACAAAAGACAAGTCAATGGTATAGTTTATATGCTGTATTATCTCCTCTCAGCCACCTGGTTTTGTGTTTGGATCACATTTACTTTTATATGGTGTATCTTCAATTTTCAATTTTCATCCTTCAAATGTTTATTGCATGAAAACAAGTCTTATCAATCAGTTTCTTGAATATATTGCTTATGGCAGAAGAACTACAGAGTCTACGTTAGTGAATAACTTCATCATCTTTGCCTCATCATCTCTGATCAGATAGGTGTCTGGGCTACTTTTCCCCTGTAGGTGGACTCCTCTCTAAATATTATTTAGAGTATTGCTGGAGGTGGTCTACTGCAGAAATTTATTTGGCATTGCAATCTTTGTGCATAAAATATGTGCTGATCTTTTAAACATGAAAAGATTCATTGCTAGTCCTGCAAAAATGTTTAAAAATCAAGGAAAGATACTATACTGGGGAGGAGCAGGAGGAAAATGGTTAACCAAGTGTAATTTACCAATCATTCCAACAAAGAGGCACATGGTTTCAATTTTCTTACTGAAATTGAATTACTCGTTTAGAACAGGTTGGCAGGGTAAAACCGTTTCATATGTAGCCTTCCAATACTCCCTCCCTTTCTTTTTCATCTCCAAGTACATGTGGCAAGTTCAGAGATTGTTTTCTGGAATTTAGGAATCCCAAACCAACGGATTCTCTCACTGTGCTATTTTTCACACTTTTAATTTTCATTTTCTGATAACGCAAACAGGTAGAACTTTGTAAACTTAAAATAACAGAGATAATTTTTTGAGTGCTTACTTTTTGAGTGCATTTTTCTTAAATATCTATAAAGCCAAACACTCTGTTCTTACGTCCCGAAATGAGAGCAATTTGGAAGGAAGTATACTTTTGGGGGAAATAGGTTAACCGTGTACATCATCATTACTTGAATTGTCAGGGAAAACACCTAGAAAATATTTTTATCCTTTTTATCACTATTAAAACCACCAGGCACAAATATTCCAGCGTAAACATGAAAGAATGCCTCAGTAATCATTAAATTTATGTTAGTGTTATTGCGCACCTAAAAATATCTTTAAACATCTGGGCAATATTTTGTGCCATTCCCAAACCTCTGCTTCTCTGTCTCCCTGGTCTGTATGTGCTTCACATGCTTGCACCACAGAAGGGAGACATTTGCTTGCAAGGTGTGTGTGGCTGTTTCTGAGGGTATTGCTGTTGAACTTCACTACAGACTCTACAGAGCTTCACTCAAGTGGACCTGGTTTTTCTTACACCTGAGCCCACTGTTGGATTTCCTGCTAAAAAGCCTGAAGAGTGGCTACCAACAGCTGAAATGTGGCTTCATCTCAAATTCCTGTAGCTGTTTTGCAAACAAGGTTATGCCAACACACACCGTTTCCCCTCATGAGCATGTACACACCTTCCAAATTCATGGTGGTCCTCAGACACTCGGAGCCCTTGTGGAAATCCATGTCCTCCTTCTCTTGGCATTGTTGGTCTAGCTATGGCTTGCAATAAATTTTGTGGAGAGGCAAGCTGGAAGGTCCCAGAGGAGAAGGGAGAGGACATGCAGTGAGAGTGAACTAATAGTGACAGCTGAGAAAAGACCTCCCAGCTGGATCTACAGAACCACAGAATCACAGAACCATTGAACAGGCTGAGTTGGAGGGGACCCACGATGATCATCGAATCCAGCTCATGGCCCTGCACACGACATCCCCAAAAGTCACACCAAAAGCCATAGAAAGAATAGAAGGAGCAAAGTCCTTACTACACAGGCTTTGTTCCCTTACCTCCCTTACTCATCGTAACAGGAGACGTCATAGAGATGCTGTCTGAGCTTCAGAATACAAAACCAGAATTTTTAATGGAAATAAACAAAATAGACTGAGGAGAAAAATAATATCATGGTTCACAAACAAGAGATTGAAAGCTGAAGAGTTATTTTTCAAATTTATTTTTTATTAATGCCACTCCTTAATATCTATATTAATAGGTTTTTCTTCATAACCTACAGAATGACTGATTAATAATTTTCACTAATTCAGTCTGGGAGTAGGAATCATTATGTCTTGGCAAACAATCACTGGCATGAAAGAAAAACTTTACAGGTGAGGTAATGCATGTGGGAACTGACAATTGGCTCAATTATGTTTTGATAATCCATATAAAACTTGGGAATTACGAATACCACTGTAGAAACTGGGACTGTGAACTAATTTCCAAATGAACAAAAGTGATGAACACTTTTGTGACCAATTAATCTAAGTGTTTTGTTCTAATAGATATTATTATTTTCCCAGGTAGATTTAACAATATGAAAAGATGAACAAAATTACTCTTGTAATAGCATACATCCTTAACCTGATGGATTACATATCTTATTTACTTCATCTAATACTTCATTAACTCAATGAATGCTTCCAAGTTACAAAAATTAATACTTCCCAGGATTAAAGTCTTTTAGACAAAGGATCTGAGAACAAAAATGAGCAAGTACATTGAAACTAAGAGAGAAAATCAGAGAGAAGGGTGAGGAACAGAAGCCATAATGCAGGTTGCTCTCCTACAGCTGGTTCCAAGAGCTGCTGCTGTCAGCCTAATGCGTTGTCTGACTTGGGTTTGTCTACTCCTAATTTTTTTAAGTGTTAGGAAGTAATTTTAGCCTTAGCTACAAGACTGCATTTCTGGACAATCCTGACAACGACTATTATTTCTGTTGATTTCTGTAGACATCTGCAATTATTGAAAAATTCATGGATCTTTATACTGGCATATTTAATTTTTTTCCTGTATTATAAAGCTTCCCCTGTGGTAACAGAAAACAAAATTATTCATAAATATAAATTATGGAGTATTTTAGTGAAACTCAGAAACCTTAGTTATATATACACTTTCAAAACCTTGAAGAGGATATTCTCCCTAAAGGTGGAATGAGTACTTATTTTTTAACAAAAAGCATTTTCAGCAGCACTTTCTAAATTTAAATACACTCTATAATAAATTTGAACTGTGATGTGTGCAAATGTAAATAGAATTTCATGTCATAAAAAACTGTCTTTGGTTCATGAAAAGTCCTGTTCATGAATGAGAAGATACAGACAAATGAAATGCTGAAATGGAAGCATGAGCAATTCAAAATCTGCCTTTCAGACTGACCCACAGACACAGAGTTCTGCTCTGAGACCCTTAGAGGGAAATTTGCCACTTGTCATATTACAATCATGAGTACTCTTTATTTTCCAGCTTTTACTGAACATGTTGAAGACACTCATGAGCTGTTTTGGCAGATACTTATTGATGCAGTTTAAGTCTTCTGTTAGCTATAGTCTTTAGTCATTTTAGTACACTGAGAACTAATATCCAAGTCTGTCAGTCCCATTTTGCATTACAAATCATTTGTAGTTTTATAACTGTCATTTCCAAGGACATCTGGAAAAGATGGATTTATGAAAGGTTATCGTGCATTCTAAGGAGGCCAGGAATTAGCATGACTTTGTAAAGGTTCTTGTAAATTGAGCAGCAGCCATCACTGACAATAAGCTGTTTTCTGCTCCAGTCAAGTATCTTTATTTAAATATTAAGGAAGAGGTGTGACCTTTGGCCTTAAAGATGACTATGATACAGCAATAGCACAATCTATTAGCTGTCAATGAAGTATTATGGCCCTGGCTCTCTCAAGACACCTATTTGTGGACAGTGTTATAATAACCCTTCCATTAGGCATCCCCAAGGCAAATAACCTTGGCTTTAACAGAGTCAGTTTAAAATTCCTTGGAGTAACATTAAGAGAATATCTGGTTTGTGTCAGTTTGGGATCAACTACCAGCATTAGTCCCATTCTGTAAATTGTAAGTAGCTGTGGATTTATTAGAATTTTTTTATACATGCCCACAGGTAAATATTAAATACAAAGAATGTGAAAACTCCTATTGCTTTCTACTTCCTACATGGAATATATATAGATTAATGGACATCTGACAGGTTGGAGCATTTTAAACAGGATCCATTTTCTACTGTATACATTTAATTTCTTTTGTTGATGAAAATTACACAGTGCCACTAGAATTAAATTGCACTCAAAAAAAAAAAAAAAAGAAATAAAACAGTAAAAGCAATAAAAAGTAGTCTAGATAACATTCCTGTGAGCTGATATGTTCTGCTATATAAATTGTTAGGTACAATAGGATTAGAGTACTATCGAAAAAGCCAAGAAATTTTCACATGCCGTGTCTTGTTTGCCTCTGCTGCATTTTGAAATCAAGGTGTCAGTTTATTTAATACTCAGTGTTCAGATCAAGAGAAAGTGTTTTCAAACTTATATGGGATGTTCAGAACAAGTCTTTTCTTCATGTCTCCTTTGTTGCTTAGACAAAATAAATCTGATTATTCCCCCTCCATAATCAGCTGAACACCTTTAAAAATTACAAGATATTCTACCCATGTATAAATTTGCTAAGGTTGTGCTTTGCACCTTGTGCAAAAGAACATCTCTAAAGTTGCCTTTCCTTGGAGATAACAATCAAGGTAAATTCCATTTAAATATTTTGAAAAATTAGAAGTACATGCAAATAGTAAAAAAAGAAAAAAAAAACCACTAAAAGTCCTATTAACATTTCAAATATTTTGGCCAGTATCCTGGCTATAGTGTTTCTTTTGAATCCAGCTTTAATATCTTACACAAATGGCATTTGAAGCACAAACAACTGAATGTGCTTGCAGTTCTGAAACCAGAAGCTTGTCTGGTTCTGTAAGTATAGCTTCTGTAAAACTTCATGTTCTGTTGATTTTTAGCAGTGGAATATATTTCCTTAGACAGGAATAAAAGCATTCATGTGGTGGGGAACCACATGAGCTGTCCCCCCAGCAAGATTCAGTGCCTGCACGTCACCTCCCTGTCCCCAGAAGAGCTTTGATGGAGCCAAGGCAGTAATGGATCCCCTCCAGCCACAACCCCCAGGAGTCCTCTGCTCAAGGAAGGTTTACACATTGCAGAAGAAGAAAGCACCTGCATTAAAATAACTCAGTGCTAAATTGGCCAGTTCTCTCTGCTAGTTTTGAAGAGTCCCCTCACCACCTGCAGTTCTTGACCTCCTTAGAGGGTTTTACATGAGAAAGACGAAAAAAGGGAAAAAAAACTGTGGAGGCAATAGCCTACCATGCTGTGATCCATCTTCTAATGGGTGCATTGGGATTTATCCCCTTGCCTGACAAAGGCAGACAAGACAACTTGTACGTGGGTCAAGACTGGAAACACTCAGAACTGTCAGTGCAGATTCATGCTACAGCCAAGAATATTTGGCTCTTTTACAAGGGCCATCACTACTCTGGGCAGCATGGCCTTCAGGACTAATATTTTCAGCCTGGGAGCTCTGCTTCCCCCCAAGAGGTTGTGGCATGGTAGACAGTCACTGCAAGACACAGAAGATCCTGAATCAGACTGGACAATTCAAAAACGTCCAGCAGGTATTTTGACCCTGACATTCTCAGAGTTAAAAGCCGCAGGTCCAAAAAGTACAGCACAGTGAAAGATGCACTCACCTTTCTTGTGACTCTGACAAGCTTATCACAAGCCAGTGTTAGGGAGCTCCACACAGTTACAAAGCAAACAGTTAAGTTGAGGATTGCAGCAGTTGTTTTCAAGTGCTCAGTTCTCACATATTGCACACCATGAAGGCAATTTTCACTCTCAATAAAGGGCACTTGACTTTTGGTTCATTCTCCCTTTAGCACTCCTCTTACACTGATATTGGACACAAAGCCATTTTCTTTCATAGGGCAATACATGGCAGAATCTAGGATGTAATTTAAGGGGCTCTATTGATATCATAAATTACAACAAGTCTGCTGAAGCAGTTTATGAATGGCAGTAAAAACCTGAAACTGAACTACATCATTAGAATCATCCATTGCATACATGTATTATTATTTATAATACAGATCTAAGTATCCCTGCATTTTATAGACAAAGGAGATAAAACAGGACCTTGCACTAAATGGGAACAGGCCTTCCACAGCCTTCTTGATGGCAGATGTGCTCTAATAATGGAATAGAAAAGTGATGTAACTTTATGAAGTTACTTCATGAATGAGAAAAGAATCAAGTCTTGGAAAGTGTGATGCTGCTGCAAGGTTTTATATAAGATCAGTTCCTTGTGCTGCTCTCTGAGTAACATCTTATCTCATATCAGCAGACTGAATTTGTGGGGAACACTTAGGACCTTAATTATTTCTGTACACAAGATCTGTGTCCATATTTTTCCATATATTCCAGAAGTCTGGTTTGGCTGCAAACCACATCACTGTCTCTGTTTCTACTTTTACATTATTTGGCTGCTACTGGCATCTAGCATAAACACTTTTACCATACAGTTAAGCAAAGAAAGAAAGCAAATTAAAAAGCTACCATCCCACTGAATGAATAGTCCTGAATCACTTGTCTCAGTTTGCTTGAGAACTTAGATCTCCAAAATGAAGTAATTCATAGCCTGTATTCAAACTTCAAACATCTGCTTCAGGAAATGGGCTCTGTAGGGAAAAGTCCAAATAGGCACATTTTTGCAAATATTTTAGTGTGTAATTTACTTAATTCTCTGTGTTACTTCACTGTTCAGAACACGACATGAGGCTGATGGTGGCAGTAATAATCATATTTTTCTTAATTATCCAAAAAATAATTTTGAAACTGTGAGCATGAACCCTTATTTAGAAGGAAACCTTCAGTTAGGCCAACATGCTCTTGATGAAAATATGGTCCCACCAGCAATGTTAACAGGCCACGAGCACCTCCTAGCAACAATAAGGGTGCCTGAATCCAACAACCATCCATTTTGGGACTTCAGGTCTGAGGGAATCAAATTTATTTCTTACTGGATTTCAATACACTGAGCATCAAAACTTAATTAGCTCTCCGAAGCAACAAGGCTTAAAGGGCAAATATGTTTATTTTACTCCCATGCCTGATAATTTTAAGATCAAGATATATAAAAACCCGATCTGGCCTTTTGAAATAATCACATAAATGCTTGTCACCAGTAATGTATTCACATTCCTGCCAAGCTACCAACATGTTAAAGCATGGACTGGTCTGGCAGGTTCACCTGGAGCTGCAGCTGCTCCCTGAGAAGCAGAAGGAGCTGATGCTCCTCACACTTCCACCAGCCTCTTAGGGAGGAAGAAGAGTGAAGAAGGGAGGGGAGAATATTTTTTATCTTTCAGAATGAGGCACAGTTTGAAGAGGGAGAAAATAATGTGAGAGGTGGGCAAGAAGGGGTACTCATCACTTCCCTACTGAAAGCTGCAAATACACTGAAATAAGCTCCCCTCTTTTCCTTTGGGAAGGGACAGGTTCTGTCAGAGCCCAGCGTGGTACTCCTCTGCCTACTTCTCAGGATGATATTTGCCCTTGAGCAGAGATCTTCCTTGGGTGTACCAAATCCCATTTGTGATATTTTGGGATCAAGGATGTATCTTCCTTTGTTTTCCATGCTCCTTAACTTCAGCTGTCTCATGTTTTGCTTTCACTTGCCTGAAGGATTCTCTGCCCACTGCAAAAGAGCAAGTCAAATTTAAAGTAATTTGGAGTTTAAATTTCCAAGTGGAGACACTGCCCCTTGGGTGCTCATTGCAGGAGCCAGTTCTCTGGTCCATGCTTAAAATTGACCATTCTTACTTTACTTTACAGTAAGTCTAAATTGCTTTTTGTCAGTTTGTTTTTATAGCAAGCTAGCTCTGTATATTAATGGTTCTACAGTAGAAACTATTTTCCAGAGGAAATGATGGAATGGTATTTCTGCAATTAGTTTTGTTATTGCCTTTATTTTCCAAGTGGCTCTGTATAAATACAATTTTATTTCTTTTTTTGAGGTTCCTCTCCCTAATGACTCGAGGTGCCCATGTCACAGAAAAATTAATTGATAAAAAGCTATAATGTTAAGTACTTTTAAGGTTGTCACATTATGTTTTGAAAAGAAATATTTCCTTTAACTCAACCTACTCCTGGAATAGTATGTAAAATACTTCATCTTACACAATTTTTTCAAATTTTGAGTATCAAACTTAAACAGTTTTGAATCTTTGGGAACTGAACACAGGCTCACTAGAAGTAAATTCGATGTACAAAAGTGTTTTTTCAGTAAAATGCTTAAAAAAAAAAAAACAACCAAAACTCCTGTTAAGCACCCTTAACAAAATTAATGTTCTCAGAGGGTTTGTAGGAGGGAGTGCTCTTGGTCTGAGATTTTGGCTGCCCTCTTGTTCAAATCTCCTTGGGCTCAGAAGTCTGGGAGGTCTGCAGAAGAGCTCAACTATGTTGCCAAATCCTGGCTTGTATCATGGGCCAATACCAGATTGTGTAATGTCAGTATTATACTTGCAGATTTTGAACCTGTTGGATGTCAGCAGGATTGAAAAGTGACCCAGCTCTGGATTTGAGGCAGGATGATTAGGAGCCCTGTGACCAGCCATCTGAAGAAGAAATCCAGGTGGAAAGTGAGACAGGGAGGAGATGTCCTTCCCTGGAGACATGGGACCATGGGCTCACCACCAGAGGCTCGTTCCATTTGAACCTTCTGGCAGGGGCACTGGTTGTAGAACAGAACAAATGCTGTCCCTGATGCCTCAGCTTCACAGACACGTGGTCCTGAGACATGCCACAGGTATGATTTTGTGGTGATTCAGGCCACATAAATGTTACATTCTAGAATTCTAGAAGCCTGAAAGTAAATTTCTAATCCAAGGAGTAGGTTTTAAAAATTCAAAAGCACTTTGAAGAGCCACTACTTTTTGAATTGCTCCTCTTTCACAAGCAAAACATCCATCTAGAAATATTTATGCATTGATTCCAGAAAATTAATAGATGTGATATCACTTGAATCAAGGTCCTTCACAGAAAACTGTTTATTGCCTCCTTTCACACAAAGTTTCCAGCAGTAATGTGGCTGCTAATGACAGCAATCTGTGGTGTGTAGCTTTCTTGACAACCTAGCATTAAAAAACAAAAAACCAAAAACAAAAAACAAAATAAACAAACAAAAAAAAAAACCCACCAAAAAAAAAAAAAACTCCACAAAATTTCAGTAACTGAAAATTAATATTTAAGTCCCTCCTGGAAATCAAAAGGAAAAGGTCTCAAGTCTATATCTAGGTGCTAATGCAAGGACTGATAGGCTTTCTAAGGAGGCAAGACAATTAAGATAATTTGCCAGTGAAATCTTTTGAGATTCAACCCTGATATATGCTGCTGTAAAATAGGAAAGTAAATATAAGAGTCAGGAAACTTCATGGCAGGTAACGATGCCAACAACTTAAAGTGAATGAATTAAATGAATGTATTGAACACAATCTTAGCACTTAAGTACATATGCTTAGACACAGGGATCTTATTTGGGCCAGAAAATGCAGTTTGGAGAGACTGAGATTTTATATATCAGTGATATTTGAAAAACAACTCACTGGTTATTTCTATGATTTGAGGCATTTCTCCCTCTTATACAAAGTGTTGTATTGAACTCATAAGCATATGAATCTCTTTGACTATACTACTGTTTAATCTGCCTCTTCATAACTCAGCTTCTTATTCCATTATAATGCTTGAGTGATTCACATGCAGTGTTTCCAATCCACTTTTCCTATCTTGTGAAACTTTTTAACGAAATGTTAGCATTTGCAGGCACCAGATGTTTTGACATAAGGAGAAGCAATATGTAAATTTTAATCCATGGTAGGAACAATAGCCTGGAGGCACCTTCTTCTTATTACATGAATCATATACTTAACCACAATGTGGTGGATTATATCAAAATCATCACCACTCTGAATATAGAACACTTGTCTTGTGGTTGCCAATTAATGAAACTGGTATATATTTAACTTGATGGGTACCAGTGATTTAACCAATAAGCCTTGGCATACTTCACTGCTGCAGTCTCCTTTATAATTAGACTTTTGATCTGATTATTATCACAACTTCATACATTTTCCTCTAATCTCCCATTGGCTGTCACCACAAATGATGCTGACATTAAATCTGTTTGTCTGTCAGTTGCAAACATCACTACTTTTAATCAAGCAGTGTAGCACATAGGGCTTATATGATCTCTGAAATAACTTCTGATTTTATTTTCTGTCATTGTTTATTTAATCATTAAGTCTCTGAGTCCAAAACAGGATAAGCATTGGCTTTCTACAAAGCAAAGTGGGAGCTTTCAGTCCCTTCACAAAGGAGCTGAGTATCTTTTATGGTCAAATCCTAAGTACATAATAAATATGGAAAAAAGCAAAGCTTCTTTCCATAGATAATCACTGAACTTTAAATAATATTTATAATAATATTCAATTTTAATATGGATAGGGGTGTCTTAATTATTTGAAAAAATAAAGAGACTGAAGAAATCTTTAGTACAAATAAAATGTTTATCTGATGTACACAAAAAAATGAGCACTGTTTTACATGAAATGATAAACTATTGCAAAACTAGCTGAAATTTGTATTACTAGTCAACAACTTTTGCATCATTTCATGCACAGAAAGCACCAAATATCTTCTAAAGAAGGCAGCACTTCTGGTATTAGAAATTCAAAATGAAATCTGAATCCTTAACTAACTTCCTTAAGTGAGTATCTTTAAGTGCCAAATGTACCTAATTATCAGCTTTAAAAAATGTTTTACATCTTAAAATACAATATTCTGTTTATCCTAGATTGTCTAGGGAACATCTAGTACATTAAAAGGTTTTTGTAGAGCTTCTTAGTGATTTAACTGATATCATCATGCCTGCTAGCAATTTTGCAACATTCTGAAAACACTTTCCATAAATCAAAGCCTTAGCAGCAGGAATAAGCAGATGGCAGGAGACCATATTAAAGAATGTATCAATTATTTTTATTAATGGGATGTTACTGGATCATGATGTATCATAATAGACTAAATGTTTAGCTGTTGTGAAGTATTTTGTCTGTTAGGTATCTCAGATGTTCTTACTGGATGTTGCTAGATTGCC
The DNA here is from genome assembly GCF_027579445.1 of Ammospiza nelsoni. Classification (NCBI taxonomy): domain Eukaryota; kingdom Metazoa; phylum Chordata; class Aves; order Passeriformes; family Passerellidae; genus Ammospiza; species Ammospiza nelsoni. The sequence goes on along the minus strand of NC_080637.1, from coordinate 25,135,789 downwards.
TTTTGGTGGCCTTTTTGAGGGTCTGCACAGGGAAGTTTCACGAGGGACATGAAAAAGATGTTTTCATTTCAGTCCTTTAATTATATTCATACAATAAACATAAAATGCCCGCAAGTATAAAATGTAATTGTAAAAAGATTGCATATATAGTATGTAATAAAGTACATTCTGTCTGCATATAATGACTTAGAAAACAAGATACTATATGGTTAACAATGAAAAATAGCAATTATTATAAAAATATTCTACAGTCTCATAATAGCAATGTAAATGCCTTTACTTATCTAAGAGACTTAACATAATTTAAAATTACAATAATTTTACATCCTCCATTTATATATACAGTTCCATTAAATTCAGAAAGCATTATAATATCAATGTTCTTATTAAGATTAAGCAACTGAATTATATTTAGTTATTTTATTATATAAAGCAACTGTGTTTCTGTTTGTTAAAACTGTTTGCACTTACTGTACCTTTTCATACTATCCATGCTGTGCACAATGAAATAATTTAGTTTTATTTTCTTAGAGTAGCATCTAGATCCATGACATGAATTAAACAGGATGTTAATATTTCAACTCCCTTTCCCTTTGTGCAATTATGAGTCTGCTGTTTTGTGGATTCTGTAGGAATATGTCCACCAGCTTTGAACAGCTGTTACTGAAAACAAGTAATAACTCCTCATTTAATACATCTTGACAAAAATAGCCAGTTCTTCTACCCCCTACCCTGCTTGAGGTCCAGATCCGCAAGACTTCAAATTCTTTTCTAGGCCCAGAGCCACAGGCATATTATGCATCTCTTTAATGAGATTTCACTAAACAGATCTCTGCTGGAAATAACTAGAAGTTTTATTTTTCTTGCACCACAACTCAGCCCAATAAAACTTGCATGGACAGCGAAGAAATTCTGCCTGACAGAAAATGTCAGGATTTGGCCCTGTATTTATGAAACCCCTTTCCTCTGCAGAAGCTGGCAGGGCTGGGCTTGGCTCTGCCCTAGAAGTCCTCTCAGCTTCACAGCATGGTTTCCAAGCCTGGGGTGGGAGAGGGAGTGTTTACTCCAGAAAGTCTGGGATGTGACTACCAGCACATGCATCTCCTAAATACCTTCAGCAGCGTCTCTTAATTCCCAGAATGTCCTAGTCTGGTTTTGCAGTCTGTACCACCATTTAATTTCAAGGGTGAGCCTGTAACCCAGGTTATAATTATTAGTTGAAATACTAATTATGATGACTTCCTACTAGAAAAAAATGCAATTTTGGTGAAATGACATTGCCATAGTAAACACCTAGGAGGGTTGATGTATTTATTTTTTTGGGCAAGGGAGCTGGGGGTTTTGTGTGCAGGAAGACAGCCTGAATATGTTCAATGATAGATGCAATACAGTGCCTTGCAAAAAGAGCATTGACTATCTTAAGTTTCTCATGCAAGGACAGAGAGAAAAATTTTGGTGCCCTAGACTGAAGTAATTGTCAGAAGAATGAAAATCAACTTTAAAAAATTTAATGGATGCACTATAATTTTTTTTAGAACAGTGCTTATAAAAGTGATGAAATTCAGGATGTTATTTAAAGTCAGTATTGTTCAGAAGTATGGTCTAACTCACATGTAAAAGTTCAATGGGAAAATCATGTAATACATTCATATTTAATTTCTTTTTCTCCATTATGAGCAATCCACATTGGTGTATTTAAAACTAATGTAGTAGAAACTGCAGTACAAGGACAAATGGCATTTGATATTAACCAAATAACACTTCCTTTCATCTGCTGAAATGGACAATACTCATACCAGGCTAGACATAATATGGGCATAAAGGTTACTTTTAATTCATCATGTTTTGTATTCAGATATCAATATTAGCAAGTGTCTTTGACGAAACTATGACAAAGTGATTCCTCTTTTATTTAACCCAATTAAAATGGTGGTCCGTCCTATATCCAGTTATCTTTGGTTAATACTTGCTTGTCTTTCTGATATGCTATAAAAACAAAACAAAGAAAAAGTGCAAAAAACCAGAAAAAAACAAAACAAAACAAAAAACAAAACAAACAAACAAAAAAAAACAACGAAAAACCCCACCCCAAAGACCCCAAAATAAAAAAGCTAAAGCAAACCAAACAAAAAATTAAAAAGACAAACAAAAACACCAAACCAAAACAAAAGAAAATTACCAGGACATGTCTGTTTTCTGGTTTTTTATCCATGAAGTGTGAGTGTATCAAAGCCTCTTCTAATTGTCAGGTCTGTGCTTACACATCACCTTACATCCAAGTAGTTTGCACAAGCTCATAGAAAACCTTGAGATTCCTAAAATTCTAAATATTCTTGTGAAATTGGACGCACCATCATCTTTCATAGCCATCTGAGTGTGATTTATTATCCAGCTGCTAATTTTCCAATTATGAAACTCTTGTTTCAATTATGACCCTGCCAGGGATGGTCAGGCATGTGCTATGGCCTAGCAGGAACACAAACCTCACAAGGAATGTTAGGAGGGCCAAGGTACCAATAACAAAAGAGGCAATGGTAAGAAACAATTGCTCTGGTTTTGGATAGTATGTTTTTAAAAACTTAAAATGTTCATGCAAAAAGTGATCCACTGATCTCTTACTATTTCCAAACCTGTGACACTTCTGAAGTGAGGTAGGCTCAGTGACAGCAAAATTAATACATATTTTTGAGACATATTTTGAATCATTACAGAACTCCTGTGGTGGTTTCAGCTGGGGTAGAGTTAATTTTCTTCACAGTGGCTAGTGTGGGGCTGTATTTTGGATTTGTGCTGGACAGATATATTTTTGTTAGTGCTGATCAGGGCTTACACAGCCAAGGCCTTTTCTGCTTTTCATGCTGACACACTGGCAAGGAAGTTGGGGGTGCATGGGAGGCTGGGAGGAGACACAGCCAGGACAGGTGACCCCAGCTGACCGAGGGATATTCCACACCAAATCCCCCAATGAGGGGGATTCCATGTTCCATATTCCATATCAAATCATAAAGTGGGGGAAGCAGGAGAAAGGGGGGATGTTCAGAGCGATGGCATTTGACATCCCAAGTCACCATTAGGTGTGATGGGGCTCTACTGGAGATGGTGGAATACCTGCCTGCCCATAGGAAGCAGTGACTTAATTCCTTGTTTTGCTTTGCTTGTGTGCATGGCTTTTGATTTCCCTATTAAACTGTCTTTATCTTAACCCAAGAGCTTTCCAGATTTTACCCTTCCAATTCTCTCCCCAGTCACTCTGGCAGCTGCATGAGGCTTGGTTGCCACCTTGGGTTAATCCATAACTACTCCCTAGTGTGATCTTTTGGCTTTGATTGAGGAAGAGCTATGAAGAACCTGTTTCAGTTTGTATTCCTATGTTTTAATATTACAACTGGAATGATTGCACTTAATGTTCTTTAGGCGTGTACATCACTCTCCAGAAGGTATAGAAGTGAGTTTTCTGAATGCCCCCTCCTAGCCAGCTGGTTATGAGAGGCAGTGCATCACATCAGTGTTTCTGAATATTGCCTTCAGTTTGACAAGTCTTCCTTTCAAGCTTTTCTGCAGGGAGTCCAAAGCCAAATATGAAATTAAATTCTTGTTTAGAGTGCATGCAATGGGAACCTTGTAATTTCCCTCTGCTTCCAAGTGGATCAAAAGCACATGCACAGATAGAGTCCCTTTGCAAAAGCCTCACTGTGCTGTCAAAGGACACTGAAAGCATCATCCAGCAGCCCAGTATTGTATCTGAATTCCAATTTCTTCCATATAAAAAAGGACACAGTTTGAATATTCCTGGAATAAATAGCTGACATAGCACTGTCACAAGTAGTGCTTGTTTTAAATTGTGCTAAATGTAACGTGGAGTGTCTGTGCTGTCTTGTATACCCACACAGTCTTTCTGCTGCAATGCTGTGTCTTTTTCTGTCTGAATTCATTTGAATCACTGTCATTGCATTAGTTCCCAGTTTTCTTCTGTCATTAAAATAGATATTTAAAAGAGTGTCCTTTTCCAACAAAAGAAATAAAAAAACCCCAAAAAACTAAAGGCATTCCATAGAAATCTTAATGGATTTTCTCCTTTTAAAGAGAAGCCCACACAGTTTAAACTTCATGCTTGTGTGAAAGCATTACCATCTGACATTTTTAGATTTTAAAACCTGTAACATCTCTACAGTTCCCAGATTAAATACTTTTCTGTTGCTTCAAATTCTGTAGAAGTTTTAGTTATAAAAAAAGAAAAAGAAATTAGCAAATTACTAAATCTCATATTTGTATCAGAGAAATGTGTGAAAAGAGTTTGAATACAGTTTTGCAACATGGGCATTCCTTTTTGGTAACCATTTTCATAGTACTGATAAAAGTCATGAGGTGATAGTAAAAATATTCCCAGTGAAGAGAGATTTATGCAAATGTTGGCTGTGAACAGAGGGTGAATTTGGGGCACAGTGATATGGGTTCATGTCCATCTTATTTTCCTGCGAAGTAAGGGCTGATTGAAATCCTTGTCATGTAGTAATTGATTCTTACACTGTCTCTCCTTGTAGGTATTTAAAATAAGAGCAAACACCACGCTTTCGTTTAACTAAGTCTTTCAACAAACATATAGAGAAGTATGAGACCCTTTCTGCTTTTATAAATCATCTCCATCATCTGTGCTGAAGCTGCTTCTCCTGCTGCTCTCTTTTGATGCAGCTGGAGATGTGGAGGACAAGAGTGGGTCTGTTCCAAATGGTGACACTGTGTCGTCCAATAAAATCTCCTCTAGCCGTTGTTCCTCTTTCAAAGCTGCGCTGAAGGACAAATCCGTGAAGTGAGAAAGGGGATCAGAAAAGGCTGTAGATCCATCGCAGACATCAGAATTTTGTCCATGTACCAGAGGCATTTGTTGAGAATAGTCTACAGAGTTCTCCTCTGGGTAAGACTGATGCTTGATGACTTGTGCTGCTAAATCGACAGCACTGAGCGAAGACATGACCGGAAGGCCGTGTGCACGTGCCTGGATCTCCAGTTCCTAACATTTCAAACAAAAATAATTAGACAGCAATTTTAAAAGAGAAAACAGTCCCTTCAGAACAATTGCAGAAAGTATACAAATCATGCATCATGCATGAAAATTTATTATATCTGTTGCCCAGTGGTGAGATTAGATTTTAAAATAATAAAATTTTTATTGAAGAAAATTTGTCAAGTGTTTTTATATTCCTTTTTGTCATTAAGCAACTATTCTATGGGAGCAGAAGAGGTAGACAGCCTCTCTAAAACCATTGCATACTGAATCCAATGAAGGTAGCAGAAAAATTTTGCAACTTGATAGTTCATTATAAAACTGTTATCCAGAGAAAAAGAAGATTCTTTAGTTGATAATGCTAATATTATACATATATATAAGTAAATCAACATATGTAAGATGATCCGTTTTATATCTACCTATCTACCCATCCCATTTCCATAGGTGTGTGTCTATGTTAGAATATTGCTTTTTAAGACATGAAGGGCTATGTTCTACCTCTTAGTGTCAAAAGCAGACATAACATAAGACAGTCTTTTACTGGGGAGCCTAATGCATTAAATACTTTGAAAGGGAAAATTAAAATACTGAAGGGAACTTTGTGACCAGTATTGATTTTTGATTTTTGGCTGCAGAAATATGCTTATTTCCTTTTTTTTTTTTTTTGTCTTTGTTTCTAACACATGAAACTGTTTGACCAAATACTTTACTACTTTTCCACTAGTTACTTTATGCAAAGTATAATTATCAAAGAAATTTCCTAGAAATCTAAAGAATACACCCTCCCCAATATACACAGAAATAAAAAGGCAAAGTCAATTTATTTTTAATAAACGTAATTTGAGGAAAAATTATATAGATTAACAAAATTTAATGGGGGACAAATACTGAGAAAGCTTTGCAGTTCATGGCAACGCTTATACAAACCTGAATTCGGAGCAGAAGTCTTCTGTTAGCATGCTCTAATTTCTTCTGCCTGTGTTCTAATTCTCTGGCTCTCTGTTGTTCTTTTTGTAGCCACTTGATGTACTCCACCGATGCTTTTAAAATAGTTCCTTTGTTCCAGCGCATATCACTGCAGAATGTAGAGATAACCTTTTCACAATTGTGCATGTCAGCAGAATTCATAAGAACTTACAAAATCTTTTACATTAATATGAAATAATGATTTACATGACTATTATTCACTCTTAGATATTATTGCTTCTGAATGGAAATTTTAATAGAATAGTTAAGAAGCCCTTATATAGTAAAATTAATCCCAGAATGAAAATAAGTGTCAAAAGAAAGTAATAAAGTGACTTTTTGTGGGAAAGCTAAATGCAATATCATGATTCTACCATTACAGTTTTTATATTTTTAGTGAAAATTGCTTTTATTATTAACTCCGAGATTAAAATCTATGTGCAGTATTTCTGCATTAATGAACTAGGAAATATACATTACTGAGAATTTAAGCCTAAATTTTTAAAGATCATTTTGAATATACTACTTCTTTTACCTGACTTACTAATGAGGTTGCTTTTATGCTTGTAGAGAAAAAAATGATCTGTGCTGAATGCCGCTCCTCATTGATGACAGATCAGAAAAATCACACTTTCATAACCATAATGACTAGGGAATGACAAAAATCATGTTCAAAAATCTTGAAACAATTTAAAAAACAAGTTAAAATCTACAGCTACATGCAGACCTCAACTCAAAATAAAAGCTTTGCAAAACAATTAGATTAATCCTGTGCATCATTCAGGAAATCATGGTTTGACTTCCAGCTTACAAGCAGCCTCACTAGCAACAGAACACTTGTTCAAATTAAACTGTACAACACTTTCATGTATCCATTTATCAATCATACCTTCCTTTAAGTAAGGTCTTGGAACAATAATGAATTCTGCTAAAAATTTTTAATTTCTAATAAATTTCAGTATTTTATGATACAGGATGGGTTCACTGCATTAAACATGAAGTTAAATGGGCTTTATCCAAACTATTTCACTGCAAGTTGCTTAGGCTGAGCAGAAAGTTGGTCAAGCTTCTGGTCCCAAACCAACACAAAGCTGTTTTAAGAGCAAGTAGGAATCTGATGTTGGGAAGGACAAGCATTTTTTAATACCTCTTCTAAAGACGTATATTTACATGCTGTCATTTATGGAGGAAAAAAAATATGCCCAGCTATTATCACCTTCCCTTATTCATAGAATCATAGAATATCCTGGGTGGGAAAGCACCCATCAGGATTAGTGAGTCCAACTCCTGGCCTTACACAGGACACCCCAAGTCACACCATGAGCCTGAGAGCATTGTCCAAACACTTCTTGAACTCTGCAAGGCATGGAGCTATAACCACTTCCTTGGAGAGCCTGTTCCCAGTGCTCAGCTACCCACCTTTTCCTGATTTCCAACCTAAACCTCCCCTGACTCAGCCTCATGTCATTTCCTTGATTCCCATCACTGGTCACAAGAGTGAAGAGATTAGTGCCTGCCCCTCCACTTCCCCTTATGAGGCTGAGCACCTTTAGAGATTTCTGCAGTGATTTATCTCCTGAAGGTATAGTGCAAAAGCCAGGCAAGTACAGGATTTAGGGACCCAGACCACCCAGATTTTCCAGAGGCTTTACCATGGACAAAACTTTATGGGGCTGATAACTTTAAAACACTAAGAAGCAAATGCAAAATTAGTTGTAATAAAGCATCACAGTGTTTAACCATGCCACAGAGTTCAGGTAATTTTCTAAAGATTTGGGAGTAACATTTTTTTTTTGATCCAAGAGTGCTCAAATTCAAATGTCAGTTATCTCTGGACAACACACAAACTGTGAGGCTCCTGAACACAGGGACCTGGCCTCCTCTCAGTGCTGCAGGCCAGAAATGCACAGCTTTTGGGATTAAAGGCTGAGGACGTCAGAGAGAAAATAATTGTTGTCTACAACCCTACTGTCTTAGGTATGTATTCTGATTTAGATATGATTGCCTGGTCAAAAAGGCTAGAGCAGAGGTGGGACTGGGAGCCAAGGGCAGCATACATCTCTCCCATGATGGCTGAATCATCTCTTGGCAGTGCCTCCGCCTTCTCCTTCCTGTCCCTGTCCCTCTTGAGCAGGTGAGAGGACAGAATTTCTTGCCAGCATCCCACAGGCACCCTCCCAGGAGAGGGCATTCTCCTCTCAAATGGCTTACCTAGGTTAAACTGTACTGGTTAAGGAAGCTTTTAGTGTGCATATTTTCTGGACAATCTTTCACTGCCATCACCATGTCACAGTTTCATTTCCACCTCACCGTTTTAGAAAGTTAGGTAAAAATACTGAGAGGTCTCTGCTTATGACTAAATTACAGTGGAGTTTGAAAGGCAGTAAAGGGTCTGTCTGTCTATGCCAGACCACTCATGAATAAAGAAGCTACATAAAATAAATAAAGTTAGCAGGACAAGAACTTTTCAGACAGGGATTCTCCACTGCCATCTCAGATATGAGCTATATATGCTAAATGGAGAAACACAGTCTGCCTTGACAAGGAGGTTAGTCTCTAATAAGTGCTAAAAACAAAACTAAGACAGGTTTGAACTGATGGTCCAAACCTAAAGATATAGTACTATGAAATCAGAAATAAACCCCTAGCTGGAAAAATGGAAATAATTGAGGAAATGTAACAGCAGCAGAAAAAAATGAATATACCACACATTTAGAAAATATATCATAGTGTTTTCATGAAAAAAAATTAATGAATTCAAAATTAGACAAAATTATTTTTGCTTGATTTTTCTGATTGACATATGAATAAGTCATATGTTCATTACTGTTTTTGGAACATTTTTGGATTAAATTAATTCATGTTACACTTAATATCATCTTGTGATATGGCTTATTTTTAGTTCATGTTTCCTTGATAGTTTTAGTTTTTATTTCTTTGGCAATTTTTTTCATAGTTTTGAATAAATCTTCACTGAAAGATTAATGCCTGGATTCAAACTGCCAGAGAGATGGACCTGGTCAGCTTTTGCATGAGATACATATGGATAGATATCTCTTGTGGTAATATTTACAGATCTGAGAGGCAAAACTCTAATGGAGAGTTAGGATAAAAAGCAGAGGTACTATTGTTATTTAAGAGACTGTTCTTTAACTGGTGTACACATGTGTATGTGTCTGTGCATGTGTGTGTACCCCACATATGGTTCTACATCACTTCTCATATGTACAAACACTGGTTAAATGAAGAATATTGAACCTATTGAACCTATTCTTCTTAAATGAAGAATATTGAACCTTCCAGTGTTCGAAGGCAACATAGCAAAGGAACAGCTGATCACCTTAGAAGTTAACATGTATTTCACTCTATGTCTCTCTTTACCAGGACCTAAGGAACATCCTGGAGGTGTGTGTGCTGATTCTGCATCACAGGCACTCTTCACTCATTGCAGCCCAGGGACAGCAGCCACAGGACAGTGCTGCAGAGCAGCAGAGGCTCTGTGCAGATGTGCAGGGCTGGCAGAGCAACAATGCAACTGGCGAGGATGAAGGCAAATTTGGGCTGGTAAAGGTGAGATTCCTGCATACCAATAATCTGAAGTGCATCTAGCTCTACAGACCAGGCAGGCAAGCAGATTCATCTATGATGGGAAGAAAAAGCAACTCAACATTTGAAAATTGATTAACTCAAAGCACAAGAAGTGCATTAGAGGAATTCAGAATTTCTCTGATCAGTTATTTGGTTTCTGTTATTTCTCTGAAAAAAATGAATTCTAAATTGGGTGTAAATAAAACTACCTGAAAAGTTATAAAAATGTCACTTGGAAATCGTAGTTTTTGCTTTTTAGAGATTTGTTGATTGCACTTAGAGATTAAAACTGAAATGAAAAGCCCTACAAAGACATTTTTAGAACCCTTAAAAATTGAGGAATCACTAGCAGTTGTTACTAATTTAATTGGAAGTTTCTGTATGAAAACAGACAAAATACTTGCATTCCTAACTGTTTTGATTCTAAAAACTTAGCCATAGATCTACTGATTGTAGTGGTTTGACCAGGAAGAAGTGGGAATTCTGGGATGCTGTGGTCAAACCAATGGGTGCTTAGATTTTGATATTGGCACCTGGTGTAGCCAGTGGGTTTTTGGACACACCTCTGAGAAAACACAGGGGTTAAAAGCAGAGCTTCGGGCCGGGGAGTTTCTCTTGGGACTTCGAGGGAGGGAGGTCAGATCTCCCTCCCCCGTCCAGCTGCTGCTGCTGGGCCAGGGAGGGGCAGCCATGCGGTAGGCCTGGGCCTGGACAGACATGGGGGGTGAGGAGGCCCTGGAGGATGGAAGGGTGGAGGAGCCCCAGGAGACATCGGGCAGCCATCCCCCCCCAGAGACAGATAGAGAGAGAGAGAGAGAGAGTGCAGCCTGTGTCGTTACCTTGAAATTCAGTAAACATGTGCTGGCAGCAGGCAGCCCAGCTGAGGAGATGGGGGGGGTGCAGCCAGGAGTCCAGCCGCCTGGAGGAGTTTTTAACCCTTTTTGGACAATGAAAACCTTACAGAACATTAACCTTCCCTAGACGAGGGATAAGAGTGGAGGAGGACAGAGGAAATGAGTGAGTGATGAAGGTCTGGACCAGAGAGAGAGTGAGAGATGTTTGAAGAATGGAGAAGATGGAGTGGCATTTTATGCTGGACTCTTTTGTGTAGCCATGGACGGAGCCATGTTTCCATGAGATACAGAGACTGAGTCCAGGGGGAGAAATGTCCCAGTGCCAGAGAAGATTCAGTGTGGGTACCCCTCGGCCCCAGGGGGTATATAAAATATGGGGGGGACAGATGTCCCAAAGGTGAGATACTGTGCTTTTCTGGAACTGGACAAAGCATCCTTAAAAAGACAACGCTGGAAGCAGCCCTGGTTCCTGTTCGGTGGTGAGAGCACCGGAACAAGGACGGAAGAGGCCACCACGACACATGGAAGGACTCCCTCTCCTCTTGAGGAACTGAAAGTCTGAGCAATCTAAAGGGTGGTGCTGGACCCAGAACTGGTGATTTTGGAAGATGTATTGTATTGGGAATTTAGGGGGGAGGATGAGGAGAGTGTTTTTGTGAGGTTTTAATTTTCCTTGTGTTTTCTCTTTCTTTTGTGGGTAGTTTAGTAATTGTTTTTGTAGTTTAGTTAATAAACTTTTCTTTATGTTTAAGCTGGAGCCTGCTTTGCTTATTCCTGGTCACATCTCACAGCAGACACCGGGGAGAAGGTGTACTCATGGGGGCTCTGGCTTTGCCAGGCCCAAACCATGACACTGATCTTCAGATATGGCAGGAATTCTTTTTTTCATTTTGATCTTTCAGTTCTATTAATTTGCTTTGGTCTGGATTTTTTTGGTATTCAGTGTTTTTCTGTTGTTGCTTTTTTGGCTTTTTTATTTTTCTTAATCATGATTTTTATTAAATGCATGTGTGGCACCATCCAGTAAATTCTGAAATACATGGGAAATTTTATATTCAAGCCAAGTCCTTTGAGAGCAGTAAGATGTTTTGCCAGTCTGGTCATGAGAAATTATGTAAAGGAGGATTGCTTCTTTCTTCCTGTGTGTCCATGTGGTAATTTGAAGTTTCTAGCAATCCACAGATATGTCAGTGAGTTTAATTAACAGAGGCCAATCAAAAATAATAAGATTTTTATGGAAAATTTTAAAAAAAGTAAAAAACACATTATGTTTCATTAGTCTCTGAATCCTGTCTCCTCTTTATCATCTGAATCTCTCTAAAAATCTCAAATGCCCAGAACAAAACATGTAACTCTCACCAAGCAGTTTCCTATATTGGATAAACAAAACATGGAAAAGAGACTGATCTTCAGCTCATTCCATTATTTACTTTGTTGCAGGCAAAGGAGCTTCACTAGTTTAGAGAAGTTGAACTCCTGTAGGAAGGATGGGAGCACGTGGCTATCTAAGATTAGAACTAATTAGTAAAAGCAGTGTTTGAGAGAGTGTGATAGGTACAGAGTTTGCCAGACACAGGCCAGTTACTAATAACAAATACATTTGCAAAGCTGAAACTGTTTGCAGAACATTTCTCTCCCTGTTTCTGAGAAATTAGCTTTAAACTAAAGAAATTTGCTCAAAGAAGTGCTTGGAAGGACTTTGTACTTGTTTTGAGGACTTGCACAATTGCAAAGTGTTTTATTCTGAATGAGGCAGGAAATTTCCACTTTATAACAGCATGAGTGTACACAAGCTTTCCTCTGCAAGGAATGTGTCTGTGCTGGCTGCTAGAGGGTCTGTCCAGAGGCAGCACAGAGGTCAGGCACTGGTATGTGCAGAGAGCAGAAAGGAAAGAGTGAGAGCAGCCCACTACTTCTGCCCAAATTCTCAGCAGTTCTCTTAACATTCCAGCTCTGCAACATTAATAGAATTCTTTTTTCTCATTTAGCTTTCTGGGAATTTAAGTCCAACTACCATTAAACTGTTCTTGTGTAGGCATTGCCAGACTCCAATCACAATAAGGAATCCTGTTAACCACCTAAAAGGTGGATTCTGGAAGGCTGAACACAAATAGAAAGGCAGGTATAATTAAAAGGAGCAGGTTATGAGTTTTTCAGCAAAATATGGCTGAGTATTTCTGGCATTTTTAAATTCTATTTTTGAATTTTGTTCTTTAAAACCAATTTGCATTTCTGAATCATCTAGCACTTGGATATCTAAGCATTGAAAGTTAAACAAAAGAGTCATAGTTCTTTGTAACTTACACTTATCTTCATTTTCTAATGCTGATGAAGTGAACTTAAAACACCCATTCATTTATGTAATGTAATCCACACTTTTCATCATTAAATTAAGAAAAAAATAAAAAAATGAAAAGATTAGGGGTTTAATCCAGTCAAAAGAAAGTCCCTGCAGAAGCTCTGCAGGAGCCAAACAAGCTCACTACATAACCAACAAAACAAAAGTGAAATAAAAACCCTACACAGCACTTCTAAGAAATATAAATCACAAAAGGTTTCCAAATGGCATAAAAATGTCCTTTTCTGTTTCTGATTCTGAATGTAATCTTCTTGAAGCAAGCCATCTGGGACAGGCATGCTAACCACAATGGCTTAGTTATAGTAGTGTTTGCTCTTCAATGCAGAGGCTGATTTTCTTCCCTGTCATTAGTCTAAGCATCAGTAAGCTTTCTCCTTTTACAACTAAGTTTCAACTTTAAGAGGAATCTTCTGAAATCAATATGAGGCAAAAATGCTATGTGTGATAAAATGTTACAGATAAAGTATGGTAAGCCATGATAAATCTCTTTCTTTCAAAGCAGAGGGGGCAGACTGGGGGCACAGTAAGGTGTTGTGAAGTAAAAAGCAAGAACTGAAAGAGAGAATAAGGATGCTGAGTTATGATTTGGCAAAACAAGACCATACCAAAAGGTAATAATAATGTTGATCTGCTCAGCCAATAAAAAAATTAATGTTTTGTTTATATGTTCAAATGAATATGTTTCTGCCTAAAAATACAAATACCAAAAAAAACCCAAAACCACTACTTACATTTCTTTGAATTCATTTATCCTTGCACTAAGCTATAGCAAAATTGTATTGCAAACTGGTTTTTCAAAAGTCCTGCAGGTTTTGATGCCTTTTTTTTTCTTAGCACCAACTTAAAAGCTTTTCAGTAGGCCTATTTTCCAAAGGAATACTGATTATCAGCCTTTTGAAGACAGCAGCCTTCAAAATGTGAGATACTGAAGTTCACCTTGTGCCTTTGTAAACATAAACCACTCTGGGTCTAGTCACACTGCTCAACTCAGTCATGGGTTTGCAAACTAAAACAAGATAAGGCAATGATTTCAGAGTCTATACCTGAAACTTTTTCATCAGGCAGAAACACCAAAAACTGAGGGTGAAGTCCATCATCCACTTACTGAAGCAAAACTGCAGGTCCAGGTAAATCATTTTAAGAAAAGCTTAAATGATTACTCTAGGTATTAATGTTTTGATTAAGTTCACAAAGTCAACCTGAATCCACACCAAAACATGTAGGTGAAACACCTTTATAGGCAATCAAAAAGTGCAACTGCAATTTTTACCCCATGCCCATCTCTAATTGCAGCATTTCCAGTTTCTATTTTTGCTTTATAGCTGCAAACCAACAGTGCCATCCACTGTTTTTCTGAGAAATCTTTCAATTACTTCCCCATTGAATACAGAAAGATGCACCAGCAAAATTAAAACACTTCTATCAGTTTCTGCTTGCAATGGATCACATGTCCAAAACTTTAGGTACTTAAGGTGTTTTTTAATTCAGTTTTAACACCTAATTCCATATTAATAACAAAAATCATGCCCATTTATCCAGTCTTTGGTGGATGCTACAGAAGGCTCTGAGTTTGTGAATTCTCTAAAATGGATGCAGTATGTTAACTTTCTCTCTGGTGGCTTCACTTCAAATAAAGCCAACCTTCTACTTGTGTAAGCCTCACACAGCTTTGTATTGTTGCAGAAATCCTTAATGTAATCAAAAGTTTCTTGGTCTTAAGGTTAAAAAAGCTGAAATATCAATAGATGTTTTCATTTGGAGTATCATGCACATCTGTATTGACATGCAAATTACAAAGACAAAATCTGTATAATCAATTTTATGCAAGTTACAATCATGCTGCTGCATTGTCTTAAGTCTTCCCTGAGTGACAAGAGAAATCTAAGGCTAAAGTTCTGCATTAAAAATCACTCTGAATTGTTATTGTTAATCCTGCAATGGGCTTTTCTCCAAGGCAGCTTTTTTTCTGCTGATGACAAATATAAGCTTTAAGGGAATGCACATATAGTTCAAGAAATATGCATTTTGTGTTTCTGTAAGTATATGCATTAGTATAAAATGATATTATTATAGCAATTATAGCAATTATTACTTTTATCCTTGCATTTTAGGACTGGTGCTTTCCCTGCAATGAGTTGAGGACTTTTGAAAAATGCTCAGTCTACAGACTCTTAAATTGATTCTTTTTTTCTCTTAGTCTGAGGGCAGACAGTGGCAACATAAATTTTGTGTTTTCCCACTAGAGGGCCATGGCAAGAGCTGAAAGGACCACTACTTCCTTCCCCTGAGATACCACACAACTGTGCTCAGGGACAGAGAGATGGACTTTCTGTTGGTTGGCTTTGTTTGTTTGTTTGTTTGTTTGTTTTCCCTTTAAGTGGCAGTTTCTCTTAAACACCCTGAAATTGCTTTCATATTATTATGCTTTCACATAAGTTTTTCAACAGGCACAAAAAATCTGTCAAAGGTTTGTTATTTCAGCAGCCTGATCTGAGCCAGTGACCTGGTATAGAAGATTTTGTATCCCATTTCTCAACCCTATAGCCAATATTCACAACTGTCTCTTTTCTCCTGTATTAATACTATAAACATTATTATAGCAAAGACAGTTGAACTCACGGATCATTAGACTTGGGGATGAGTGTGCCAAGCTCCTTGATTCGGTAATTAATATTATACCTTCTTCTTCTCTCAACTGTTAAAAAGAAACATTTACTATTTTTACACTGAAATATTTTTGGAGAAATTACACATAAAACATTTTAATTAGTTAAAAACATGTTAGTCAATATATAGAAAAAATCTTCCTCAAATAGCAGTCCCAACATGAGCTCCTATCTGTCTCTGCCTTACTCTCAGGACAAACTCTATCATTAGTACCATCTGTATCTTACCTGAACTACAGGGTTTTCTTCCATTTAGAATTCAATTTCTAGAGAATGAAATAGTCACATATTGTCTAAATGTGATCTAACATTTTGTTTTTCCTGATGTGTATATATTCTCTCTCCAGCATGCTCCCACAGAACAGAGATTTCAGCTTAGTGGAGTCTTGCTGGTGACTCCAACAGGGATACAAGACAATTCACCCAGCAATTGATATTTTGGCAGAACTCCTGTTACAAATCAGAAGGTAACAGCTTCATTATCCCTTATTTACAATTACCAGCATTTAAACCCACAGAGAGTACATAACTACAGCTGTATCCACTTACTAAAACAGAGCAAGATTATGTCCCAAAACCACTTCGCCCCTGTACATCTTTCCTTTGGCGATAGACAGCACAAAAAATATTTATGATCATTTTTAAAAAATAGAGAAAATGAAAAAAACATGATTGGAGATGTACGCTTAAAGTCTAATGGCCAAGTTTTGAATATAAATACAAACAGCCCAGTAGAGGTAAGTTATAAGTGTTCAGCCAAGGGCATCCTAGTGGGTCTTCCAAGGCTGACTTCAATCTTCTCATACTCATATGAGCACGTCACTTTCAGTCTCAGCCCCACCACCTGGATCACTTTCAGTCCTTTTCTTCCTGTATATAAAATGGTTTGCTTTCTGTCTGTGTGAGGCTCCTCGGTTTGTGCAGCAGTCAGTTATTTCCTCCCTAGCAGGCTCAAGCTCCAGGAACAACCTGAGTGTTATTATTTACTCTGATAAAGTACTCTGCCTTGGGGGGATGCATTATCTTGTCTTGCTTTCTATAGAAACAGGAATTTCACTTAACAAATTAAAGCATCTCAGTTTTTTTGGTGTTGATTCACATATTCAGAAGACAGGGTTATAATCCTCCTTAGTGTACTGCTCTGTGAGCCCTTGTATCAAATTGCAATGAATGTGCTGGATCTTGTAGGAGAGCCCAGTGTGCAAAAACACAGAGAAACTGGAAAATTTAAAAGATATATTTCTGTTTTGTTGGCAAAATAATTGCATGGCAAACAAAATTGAAGAATTTGCTTTTACTATACTGTCCTATGGCATATTAGCTGTTGTTTAATTAATATTTACACTGTAAAAAACTCTAAGATATTCATCAAAAGGTAGTCAACTAAGCATTAGCTATAAAACAAGCCAATGAAAAAATATCTTTATGAGTGAACACTTGCAGAATTCCTTTTTCTTTATATTTTTGCCATTTTTTTTCCTGAAAAGAAACTTCCAGTGGTTATGTCAATGAGTTAGAAAGGGAGATTTTTAAGCTTGGAAACATGTTGCAATAGAACTTTCCTGATGTGCATCTGTAACCTTTCCAGAGATATCCTGAGTTATCAGCCATATTTGAACAATCAAGCTATATATAAGCCAAATTAGAAAATTATGTTTCAAACTGCATGCACAGGATTGTAATATGACATTCTTTGTTTGGAAGCAAAAAACCCCAAAGTTAAGAAACATTAGGCAATGTTTAAACTCTGTCTGTTGTGTGAAGGGGCTCCACTTCTTAAATCAAACTCCCTTTTCATGGTTTCATTCAATATACAGTCTTTGAAAGGAACTTTTTTTCAGTACCTTTATTACTCCTGTTATAAGAATGTACCAGAACATTCCTGTGAAATGGAGGCCTTAATTCAACCTGAAAACTGAAAGTTTGTATCATTCCAATCAGCTTTCAAAAACTGATTTTTCAGACCATCACTAAGAAACCTGATCCCCTTAAAAGAGTAAATCACACTGATGAAGCCTTTATATTCACTGCATGATTATGTCCAAGCCTTTAGATAGCAGAGCTATGTCCAGAGAGCCTCTGGGCTCTGCAGTGTACACCTGGAGCCCAGCCAAAAGAGATGCTGCCTGTCTGCAGTGCCCTTCAGTTTGGCTGCCAGTGGTGAGGGAAAGTTCTCAGACGTTTCTTCTGGGATCAGGAGGGACTGTGATAAGCCAAAGCAAACGGTGGAGGCAACAGTAAGCCATGGCATCCCTGATGTATCTATGATGAGCCTCTCTTTCCCCTTGTAGCTCCAGGTAACTCCTACCCAACCCCTTTCTTAGTCCAGCAAAACTCCCATTTCTGCCCTAACAAGACAGAGAGCAGCTGCACTGGCATTTCAGAGATTATATGCTAGCAACACGTCTTAAAATCTTCATGGTCTGCCTGTAACCCACAAAAAAAAATTACAGACAGATATAAGGATGCCTTCTGGAAATCCTAAGTAGCAGAATATTGTCCACAGTGATTGCTAGCACATTGTGCCAGTGGATGTATAATTTCGGGTATGGAATTTCATACAAGTAAAGCCATAAATCCCTCTTTGATTAGTGGATATCAAATAGCCAGAGAAACAAGACAGAAGTAAGATAATAAAGATATAAATAGTGGCTATTAACGAATTACTAATTGAGGTATAAATTCATAGAATCATAGAATATCTCAAGTTGGAAGTGATTCATAAGGATCATTGAATCCAACTCCCATACTATTTCTGTTGGAAGAATGGGAAAGGAGAATTTGAAAATTCTAATACCTTTATTCAACACTTTCCAAAAAGAATCCTGCAGCCTTTTTGTTTCAAATTATGCTTTAGAGGGGAAAATTGTGTAATTTTATAGGCAATCTCCCAGTAATGAAACTGATGGCATTCTTTTTCCTATTCTATATATATACTAAAATATTTTCTATTTTTGTAATTCTAATATTTAGACACTGAACTATGAATTCTACTTTTCTAATACTGTTTCTCTAAAACCAACATGCCAATCATTTGCACATATCTGCACTGTTGTCCATCTAACCTTAAGAGGTTAGCAACCACTTAGAAGTTATCTGATGCAATTTTTTTTTCCTACCCCATTACCCATAAAGAGATACAGTCTCTTGCTTTGGCACTTCAGTAAATAAGGTGTGAAGTCTGGATTTTCAGTGTTGTTTTTCTCATAACCTGCCTCCTTTCTTTTCTGCTTTGCGCTGTAATTCTTAGAGAAAACATCAAGTAAAGTGTGTTACAGTGAAAAAATAACAGCAGGAGATTTTATGGAAATAAATTAATTGCAATATGCAAAGTATTTTGAAAGATGAAAGTCAGAGACATGAATTAATTTCAAGAAAGAAAACTTTATGGTCAGCTGTTTTTGCAGTCTGAGTTGGCCTGCTGAGAGGCTGGTCTAGAAGAAGAGCAGAGATGTGGTAGCTAATGTATCATGGTTTTGCATTTTCCATACATTCCATGTAATGAGATGGAAGATGAACATATACTTACTGAGGTTGTGGTTATCCTTTTTTTGTCTCTCCTTCGCCATTGCTCTTGTATCTGCTTCTGACAGAAAGTAACATTTATTAAAATAGTCCTTAAAATGCAATTCCAGTACTTCTTTCATCTTCTGAAAATGGCCTCTTGTCACAGAGACCAGATTTCCAGTCCTTTTACAGCATTACTTTTTTATTATTAAAACAGATCACAGACAATCTTTATTCTACCAGTACTAAATTTTATGCAAGTCTGGCAGGTTGCTTAACATTTTTTATGGTACTTTTTTAAAATGTAAGAATATAGGAATGCTACGGAGGGGTATTTTTCTCCAATTTCCTGTATTTTACATCAGGATAAAACTTACAATACACTAAGGTGAATATGGATTTTCTATATCCCATAATGCAAGAGTTAATCAGATTTGTAAGATATTGAATAAACTCACTGTTTCCTCTGAGTGACATTAACAAACTGTACATGATTTTTAGCATTCTTTGGATTAATTGAATGTAACTTTTAAAGTTTGTGATCCACTAATATAGCTTTACCTTGAATAGCCTTATTGTAAAATTTTAAAAGACGTATTTGTTCTACCCTGGAACAAATTTAATGGATGATAATGATTTATATTGTTGGTCAGAAGCCAACATGTGGAACAATATACTGTTTTCTAAAATATTAAGATTTTTTTAGAAGCACAATGTTCATAAAAACAGGAGTAAATAGAGAGTTTCTGAATTTCTAAAGAGAAAAAGAGAAAGAAAACATTTCTCATATATCTTTGTTCTTTTCCTTAAATGCAACCAGAGAATGAAAATTCTCAGGAATTTAATTATGGATATCTTTCTTCATGGATAAGATTCAACTTTTAAGACACACGCCATTTGCTTATGCATTTATATACTAAAATCTCAGAGTTTTTACCTGTGAGCTCCCTTTTTACTGGTAGATTAGCTGGGCAAGAAGCATTTGTGAGACCCATATTAGCCGGTGCCATTCCCTGGTCACTGTTATATATATCCAAAATGCTGCTAGATAGCTTGAGGGGTAGGAAAGGAAAGAAGAATAAGGAAAAAAAATTAAAATAAGTAAAAGACTTAAAATATTTTTTTAAAAACCGATGCATGCAAGGAGAAAATATCTTTGGATATGAATCTGGTTTTCTTTAGAGGGAGTATATGTACATGTATCTAATGGGAAGGATTCCTGTTACACAATATTAACTATAATTGAAAGCAAAGAGTCACTGTCTGCCATTTTTCTACAGGTACCATTTGTGTTGGCTTCAGATCTACAGTGTGGGCTTGAGATCTACAGTTGCTTCCAAATTGTATTTTCTAAATCCAGTGTTGCCATGTCTGCATTTCAAATATCCATTAGGTTGAAAATCAACTTTACCATGCTAATTTTGACCATACGCTCCAGTATGATTTTTTTAACCACAACTCTAAACTCTGAATTGGTACCTCATAGAAGACCTGGTCCTGCAATATATTCAGGGATGTAGGTATATGTAATAGTTAAAATTAGAGTGGACAGTACATCAGAGAATATACTTTGAGGAAAGGAACTGTATTGTTGTCATGATAGACCAGATAACCTAATGGTTTTAACATGTATAATCATGTGTACCAGTATCCTTATTCCCTTAAAAAATATAATATAATATTATTTAAATAAGCCCATAGAATGAACACTAGGAAATGTAAGGTAAAGTATGTGGATTTCAGGTAATTGTACAATTACTTTTATTTTAATAACTTTACACATATGAAATAACTGTAAAATATGCAAAAGTTTACTGAAGAGCAGTTCAGGCTTTGCTCAGTTCCTATGACCCTATGACCAACCTTTCAGCATGGATCCTTTGCAGTAAAAGAAAAACGTTTTTGGCTTTTTTAATCATGCATATAAAATTTTTACTGACATCTTTGGGGTTTTTTTGTGGTCAACACTGAAGGATTTAGAAACTGAATTTGGGTCCATATGGCCAAGAGAAAATAAAACTAAAAGTAAACAAAAAAACCCACCAAAAATCCCAAAAGGATTTAAAAGTGGGTGAAAAATATGTGGATACAAACACTGACTTGAGACAGTAAAGCATGAAAGGAAATTAGGAGTTATTTAAGAAAATTGTTTTTCATAGATAGGAAAATGTGTTTTTACAGATTTGCCCATCAGCTATGGATCCTGAAACAACCTGGAATTTTCCAGGCAGGTTATCAAGACACCAACCATTGGTCTGCTGGGAATCACTCTAGTAATTTCTCTTTTTGTAGAGACTGTGAGTTTCATCACAAGTTACTTTGAACGGAGACAATTTTCCCAATTACACGCACAGTGTGAAGTTTTTCCGTGGCAGTGCTGCCTATATTTTACGTTAAAACTGGAATTTTAAATTAGCTTTATTTTTAAATAATGATTTTGTTAAATTAACTAATAACTTTACTAGATAATCTGAGAATCTAGTTTGAGATAAAGTCTCACAGTTCTATTACATACTGTGAAATGAAGCAATCAGAATTCTTATTGAACAAATATAAGTAACATGCTGATTTTTAAACCATAGCTCTATTACTTAGGAAAACTGAAAATTCTTGAATACCATTATAAAGCACAACACCAAATCAGTTTTAAAAATCTGCTTATACATTTGATCTCTCAATGAAAATACTTTTTTAAAGAATGTTTGGAATTCAGATGAGTATTACTCAGAACAAGCTATGTTTAAGATGCAGGATTTGAATGCTAAGAGCATTCTCACGTTAGGTACCTTTGTTTCATTTGAGGGGTACACTGACAAGTGTTACAGAAGTCACTGCAGTTTTACCTGTGCATTTTCTTTGTTCCAGTGATGGGAACAAAGACATTACAAGAGAGAACTCATATTAGCTCTCATCATATTTAATAACTTCCTACATTCATGTAAATGAATTAGGTTTATTCAAATGAAATGAAAACAGAAGGACATAAAAAATTGAGAGTCAATGTGACTCCTGCACGTCCAGGTTCCAGTGGACTTTGGCAAAGCTGTTATATGACTTAGGCTACTGTTTTTGTGAAATGCTAGGAAATAGTAACCTCTGAAAACAATATACTTAATAAATAATCTAACAAATGAGAAATACACATCTCTCATTCTTTACATAGTTCACAAAGGTGTGTATATAAGTTCAATAATTTGCATGACACTGGTGGCAGTCTTCAATTTAGTAGATTATCAATGCCATTAATGAAAAAAACAGGCATGTAAACCACAGCTTGATACAAACATGAGATACTTAATTGATTAATTCTAATTTTCAGACAGAAATTCAAATTTATCCTTGAAAGATAGGTAAATTTCTAAAGTCTAGTTAAATTTCTAAAGTCTAGAATTCACCTGAGGGCCCTGAGGGAGCTGGCAGAGGAGCTCACTGAGCCATCTCAAGTCATTCACCAGAAGTCCTGACTAACTGAGGAGGTCACAGTTATTGGAGTAAACGTGATGCCCATCTACAAGGTGGGCCAGAAGGAAGATGGACAAACTACAGGCTTGTCATCTTGGCACAGGTGACAAGAAATGCTATGGAAAGTTAGTGCCAATTGCACTATCAACTGTCTCTTTCTTCTGTGAATTTAGTAGAAATCTGAATTGTTTTGCAATGGCCACGATGACAGATAAGTGGCTTTGTGGATATGGCCACTGGTGGTCTCCCTTTGACACACTCATTCATACTTAGCACAAAAAATCTGCTATGAATTAGTGTGCAAGGAATAATTCTCAGTGTCAGGATTCAGGATCAGGAGAAGAAATAGAAAGTGATTAATGTGACTGGTTTTGGACATCTGAGTGTGTCCAAATGAACTGAATGATCTCTGTCTCTTATTCTTGACTCTGAAGAAAGTTTAGGGACAATGTTGCAGGCCTCCAATGTGTACCTTCTCAGGAAATCTCGCTGGGCTCCTAATGTGAAAATCTCCAAATAAACTCTTAATTTAAAAATCACATAAGAAAGACTTCCTTTAAAATTAATAATTTTTCTGATTACCAGAGATTTTATAATATACAGTCAAAAAATGTGTCAAAGTATTTTGTTGAAACTGTCTCCCTGAATTTGTTCTGCATTGATATATTAAGTACAGAAAATTCCAAGCAATTTCTTTGCTAATGTTACTGAACACTGAGCAATCTTATAGTAGAAATTGGCTGATACAATAAGAGGAAATGTGCTTTTTGTCTGACAAAACAGAAAGTTCTTTTAGAAGTGAAGACATCTGTAAGCACCTAATTTTCAAATTATAAAATCAAAATACATAGCACAATATGTTATAGAAATTGTGAGTCAAAATGTATCCAGCTGTTTGGATGTGTACCAAAATTCCATACATCGTAATGCAATTTATTGCTTATAGTGTCATTTAAGCAGGGAAAGTTTTTGCAGTACTCAGGCTTCAAATAGCTTCCAGGCCTATATTAAAAGGTAAGTAGGAGTGTGTGTGTGTGTATATATATATATGTATATACACACACAAAATTTCACAAAAATTCAACACAATGTTACTAAAGGTACAAATCACTTAAAATGGTACAATTATACCATATGTGTACAATGATGATCTTACAATTCTACAGCACTGTGAAACTTGATGAATCCCAAAATGCTTTAAAAACCCAGTTGATTCCACCATATCATAACCATGTTGTTGTTTTCAATTTAGATGTGGAAACATAGACTTTTGGGTATGAAAATTCCTAGGTACCAGCAAATTACTTATCTTGCAGGTGTCATATTGGTTCATACCTGTGTTGTTCTGAGAAGCCCTTGTAAGTCACATAATTTCCCAAACTTGCATTCATGATATTTATATTTATGTATATGTTTCAAGGAACTTAAATGCAAGTGGCTCATAAGGAATGAGAACAGAAATATTAAAAATAGCAGAATATAATAGGCCATCTTTCCCACTTCTGAAATACAGCCAGCTTTGGATAAAAGATCAACAATCTTTAGCACAGCAAATGGTTAACTAGGAATAAGCAGTGACAATGTAGTACAGGAAGAGAATAATACAATTTCTAATTAAAACTGCAAGGAGCATTGAAGAAAGCAGGCTGTAATTAACGAAGTTAGCATTTGGCAAGGACACTGGGGTTAACATACTTCCTTTTGTATAAAGTGTCATGGGATCTTCAATGCCTGTGCGCAAAGACCGGAACATGAGAATTTCCATTCATGGGGCTCAGTCCTGAAAGATACTCAACTTTCAAGCTTAGAGCAATTATAAAAGCAAACTTCAGCTGGACTACCTGAGTGAATACACCTCACAGGGGCCTGTGACCTTGTGCTTGCTGACAGTGTCCAAGAGATGTCCTATGGAGGTCTCATCGAGAGAAGATTGCTGTGCTCAATACTTGGGTCTGAACTGCTGTGCAGGCAGGATCGTGTAGCAAATACTAAAGGTTATTAACAGCATGGATGACTAGCAATGGACAGCTTTGATCACAATTTGCAGTCTCTAATACCAAGCTTGGGGGGCTTTTATAAAGGAAAACATTAAGTGAAAGACATTGCATTATGAAATGGAATTATGTGGTATTCCAAATCTTATATCATGATAGCTGTTGGTAAATATAATGTAATTTTAAGGAAGACTTAGCATTTCCATATTTTCCAAGAGAAGGATTTTGAATGCAGCAATAAAATATATCAATACAGGTTGTCTATGCCAATTGACTTCTAGTCCCTGAACAGGTCTATGTCACAACAGTTTTCACTTGCATGATCACATATTATTCAAGTATTTTTCAATTTTGGCTAATCTTTGCACAATATGTTTGTCTTACTGTAAAATTCAAGTCTGTAAGTATCATGGTTGTATCACAGTCAGTGTTGCACAGCTAGAAAATAACAGTCCAACCCTTTTCCAAAGCTAGAATTTTCTTAATTTGAGAATTCTGCTGAAAATGGTAATGCCCAGTCTGGACTAAAAAGAATTTCTGGGACATTGAGTTCATTTAACATATCATTACATAATCTAGTTCATGAACCAATAATGCTCTGTCTAAAATCAATTAGGTTTCACATCCCCAATGTTTTTATTTGGAGTATGTTTAAAAAGTTGACTGATTGCAAATTATTGTCAAAAAGCTTATCATTTATTTCCACTTGTGGACAAATTTTATTTTGTTTTGTGTTCCTTTGAGACATACTGTTTAATATCCTCCCTGGGTGACTACTGGGGGTGAACATAGCTCCCTTGAGACTTTGCTTTCCTAATGGGACAGGCCGTGGTTCTTCAGACAGCCTTCCCATGCAATGTCATGTTCTAACAAGAGCCTCTCTGTACCTTTTCTGCTTTGAATTATTTTTTTCTGAAGGGTGGACACCTTTTTTTGCCTATTGCATTCAAAGCGTTTCATGCCCAGTGAATCCCACACTGAATATTTCCTCATGTCTCTTGGAAATCAGTCTCATGATGGATACTAAGATCATATTTATCTCCTTTATGCAGTCCCATCATTTTGATGGCTTGTAGTTATCCCCTGAACAACTAATGT
Source organism: Ammospiza nelsoni (assembly GCF_027579445.1). NCBI lineage: Eukaryota > Metazoa > Chordata > Aves > Passeriformes > Passerellidae > Ammospiza > Ammospiza nelsoni. The sequence continues at coordinate 25,110,290 of NC_080637.1, read as the reverse complement.
AACCAGATCTTTTTCTGTCATCTCCAGTTAATGAGTTCTCAGCTTACTGCAGACATTCCTGTTATTAGTATTTAAATGAATGACCTTCCACTCAGTACTATTACATTCTTTCCATTTAGACTATTCTGTCATCACAGTCATATAATTCTTCCTCTATGATACCCTCATCCTTCTTTGTATTGGCAATATTTTTACTTTTGCTACTTCGGTAAATTTCATCAGCATAAATGTATCTTTTTCTTCCAAGATCACTAATGAAAATATTCAGTAAACTGAGATCAAGGATTGGTTATTGGTGCACTTAATTAAAATATTTTTTATTTTAAATAGAAAAACTTTATTTTCTCTTTAGCTTGCTCCTTAACCTGAAAGGAATTCTGTTCAGTTACTTTCTAAATAACCTGTACTGCATTTTACTAAAGTGTGCTCACACACAAGGTTGTCAACAGCAAACCTTGGATATGCAGGACTAGCTAAAAAAGATTAATTCCAATAGGAAACAGCTCTCCATAAACCCAAAGGATGTCACTACTCAAGGATGATGGAGGATGTGTTTATCTTTAAAAAACAGACACATGACATGTTCTAGTTGTCTAAAATGGCCAAACTCTAGGATATCAAGAGCTCTTCATCAAAGGCATCTGGACTGTCCTGACAGGTCAAAAGAGTTCATGAGCCAGCCTGCTTTCCCTTGAGGAACCTGCAAACACACAACAGGATAGCCAGTCCTGTTATCCTGCTGCCATCTCTCCAAGGGGCTCGCTACCTCACAGTCACACTCACAAGCCCAAGTGTGATTGGAAAGGTCAGGATGTCCCCAGAGAAGACAGAGGTCAGGACCAGACTGCCTCTACCACACACCTCCATTCTGCCTGGATCAGAAGTGCTCATGAAAAGATGCAAGTGGGAAGCAAGTTGCAGGAATAGTCCTGCTAGCAGGAACTTCCTTTGCTGTCCTGTTTTCCGGGGTTAATAACTGCAGACAAACAACCCAAGAGTGCCTGTTTCCTGCAGTAGCAGTGTTGGCACATTTCCACAGCAGCTGCTGTGCTGTGCAGAGCATTCTGAGGATCATTCACCCTGTTACACATGGTCAGATGGCCTGTACTGCACCTGCAGACTTGGCAAGCCTAACAGGGAGCCACAACACATCTGGCTTTACTTGTCACAAGAAGAGAGAGACTATGTAGCTGCCTAACCTGAAAGGCTGAGTGTTGTATCTGCAAGAGAAAATTTGTTTTGGCTTTTGGTAAAAATTGGTACTCGCTCAGACTGCATCTAAAACAAAAGATTAGTGCAATATTTTATCATTTCCCACTCCTAAATATATCCCACTTAAATCATGTTTTCACGAGCTTAATTGATAGCAACACTTCAAGGAACAGTTTTGTAAAATGAGGCTACTTAATCTTAGCCACAAAAAAATTTTTCACCCATCTACTTCTTGCTTGATAATTTCAATTAAAGAAAAAAAAACAAAACACAAAAGTAGGAATTTTGTATAATGTTCACATTATTATCCCATACATGCATCCCAAATACAAAAATTTCAAGATTGAATTGTGTCTACAGTTCATTTCACATATGCCATAAAAGTTTGTGTTTGTGGTACTGGGGTACCAAACATAAAAACACAGTTGATTGTTTGTCATGCCTTCACAATGACATAAACAAAACCCTTTTTCAATCTCTCAAGTTCACGAATTGACCTCAAAATGTGCACTGCATTTGACCAAATAGTGAGTTGATCAATAAATGTATATTAACACATATTAACAAATCCGTCTTCTAAATAACAATACCTGGTGTAATGGGTATTTGCAGGTTTTGACAAGGGGAAAACACTGGGGCAGTTCTTGTATCTTCAATGTGCGTTTTAATAAATTGTGACTTTTCATCTTTTCAATTCTATTGCAGACAGGATGCATAATCTTGTCAATACAAGTACTGTGCTGGAAAACTAGGGTTCAGCTTCCTTTCTCAATTGCTGTGCTGCTTAAAGAAAGTTGAACATAAGCTGTGTTATCCTTTTTATTTGTAAGGATGTGTTTGCACTGTCAATTGCCAAAGTTTTAGTGTACTGTTCTCAGAATGTAGAAGATCCCATTTATAGCTAAATATTCTTGGTCCTTTTGCAGTTGCAATAAAAAATACTTACATTTGAGTACAAATGGTCTTCAGCAATAACAATTCAAAAATGCTCCAGTTTCTCTTTTTATTATGCAAAGAGACTAGCAGAAAATACTATCCTTCTCAGATTTGTTTTCATCTGAAAAAATTGTATCCCCTTCTATATTTATCTTTAACATGTTTCATAATTACACAATTCTCAACCAGGGACTTAATGTTCAGATATATTATATCAGATATTATATATTATGCATGAAAACTGGTTCATTTTTTATCATCCAATAATGATCATCAAGGTGGTTCATTATTCATCAGAGAAAAATGAACTCTCTTCATATTCCAGTCATAGTACATTTCTGCCCTGGTCATATACTTAGAAGTCCATTGTCTAGATAAATGTCTGATCAAATATGACCAAGCGAAGGAATTTTCTGGAGAATCAACCCTTTGCATGATGTACATGCCCTTTCAATTACTACCTTTTAATTGTATGTTTTTAGCTCTTTCTTACTTTTCTGATCACAAAATTAACAGACACTGTCCAGAAGTTAAGTGATGCTGTGATAATGTCATCATCCAACTTGCAGCTGGAAATCAATTCATAAGAGTACTGCCTACTAAACCCCAGGTTCTGAAAACAAAATATGCCAATTAAATGATAGATCTGTTAGCTATTTTACTATTATTTCACAAGTAACACCAGCTAATGCACTAATTCCTGGTTCCACCTTACTTCAATTTTGTTGGATACAGCATGTAAATGCATATATCAAATCATTTAAATTCTCCCTATAAAAGCAATGAAAAGCACAAAAAAGTGGAAAAATAAGGCTGAGAGAGAAGTGAAAAAGACATTTATTTCTATCATATGCTCTATATATTTTATGCTTTATACTATGTCCTCTGAGGTGTCATCTAACATCTAAGTCTCTGAACATACTGCAGTAAAGTTTGTGTTCTAGTGTTTCCAAATGGGTGTACCATGCAGAATTTCATTTTGGTTGAAAATACTTTCTGTAGTGTTTGATTTCAGATAAATTCACAAATACATATTTCTAGTGTAAATATAAATATGTATAAATATAAATTTAAATATAGTGCAAACACTCAGCTACTTACTAAACTACTTTGCGCATATATTAAAGGGCATTGAAGGCCTAGGCTGATGGAAAAGAAAGTGCTAAGATGATCATTAAAGTTGTACTTTTGAAAGTGTATTTATCAAAATGGACAAGAAATCCTGTTTTCCACAAGGTAGTTTTGTCTTGCAGTAAAAAGCTGGACTGTACCTGGAGAGCAAAGCAGCCACTGTTGTTGCCTCTGAGCTCACAAGTTTTTTATTCAACCTATGTAAGTGCCATTGACAGAAATTCATAAAGTTTCTCTCCAGAAGGCATCATAACCTGCATGCTGCAGAGAGCAGTGAGCTAAATATAATCTTATTTATGGCCTGCCACATCCTAAGGACCTCAAGCCTTGCATTGCTGTATACAGAGAGCAACACAAGATGCAGCAGAGGCTTTGGGATAAAACAAATCTCCTTGGTGGCCCCAAACAGCAGGAATTTGCTGGCAGATCCTGCTGCACAAGTGCTTGGAATTAATAAGGAATGAATACTGGGAGAGTTAGAAACCTGTTTTAATTATCCTTTTCTCTTACTGCTATTAAAAAAATGTTAAGGTCTGTGATAAGACCATGTTTGTAAAGGTACTTGCATACAAACAACTGCATATTTTTGAATAATACTTTCATTTCTGTCTGTTTACCTTTTAGAAAGAGGAAGCCAGAGAAGAGGAAAGAAAATTACCTTTTAGAAAGAGGAAATCAGAGAAGAAAAAAGAAAATTTCTCTTAGTTTCAGAGTTAAGGAAGCTTTACTGCAGTTGCATGAAAATTGAGTCCTTTAGCTGCCTTTAGCCAGAGCTCTACCCCCAAAATAGAGAAGGATTAGTAGGCATTGGTCTGTTAGTGTACCAGAGACAGAGCTGAGCTTTTTGGTCATTTTGCACAGCTTTTGAATGCTGCAGCTATGTAAAAGTAGATCACAGTTCTTCTCCTGACCCAAAGTAATGTATGCTCTTTTCTGTGAAGACCTTTTCTACAGCATGAGGTAAATTGTGCAGGCAAGAGGGCTGTACACTGCCCATTAGCACCTCAAACTACTAAATTGTGTGAAATACCAAAAGCAAGCCTTCATCTGACATTCGCATGACATTCAAAACAGCAGTGGCAGTGATAACAAAAGACACTTCCAGCTGCAGGAAACAGGCCTGAGGAGTTCTGAATTTGTGCTTTTCATAGTTAGTTTTTTTGCAACTGAAGCAACTGAAAGACACAATTTCCTACCTAACGCTTCTATAGCATTGAAGGAAGACAAAGAAAATATTTGCTCACCAGTTTTATTTTTGAGGCGTCTAGTATTTCCTCAATAGCCACTGACTTTTCTTTCTCCTTCATTTTTCTTTTTCCTTAAACATGTAAATGATACCAGAGAGTGCTAGACAGAAGTTTATATACTTAGGTGAACTTTGATTCTTCCTTGGACTTTAAGACTAATCTAGTGTAGAATGTGATTGACAAAGCATTTTCATTGATGCTATGCAGCCTTTTCAAGTTAGCCAACCTAAGCAAATGAGGTTGTTAATGTTTACTCTGGTCCTTTCTCTAAAATGGTTTTGAACTTTAGCAGATTTTATCAACTTCTAAGCGTTGCCAAATTACATCAGTATTCACAAAATAAAAAGTACTTGTGATTATGCAGTAGGGGCTGCCTAGATCAGCAATGCTATATGCACCTCTAGTGGAAAGCTGGCTTTACTTCATGACTGAATAATTGCAGCACTTGTTGAATAAAACACTTTGGAGTATCCCTACTTGAATTTCTTCCTTCTGTATGATTCCTGAGAATGGGACAGACAGCAGCTTTTGCAATCCATCCAGATGGTCACCATCAATATTTAACAAATAATTAATACAAATACAAATTATTAATGTCATGATGAGAAACTGACGTCAATGACCTTGTAATAGCAGTGAGATTTTGCAGACAGAGTGAACCATGCTTTTACTAATAAATAGTGTCTCCCTAAAATCAAATGCAGAGTTAACAGATTTAATCAGAACTTTATACCAGCTGCAGTTAATAGAATCATAAAAATTAAAGAAGGAAAACATCTCTCTGTCCTATTTGGATCTAACTTCTACTTTGTACCTGTACAACACAAGGTTTTTCCAAATGCCAAAGGAGCAAAACAAATACAAGTAAGCCATGCAGGCACTGAGGATTTTCTCCACAAGCTCTTTTCCTGCAAGAGTGGCAGAAGTGAAGCAATCCCACTGACTTGACTCCCAAGCAGACTGGAAATAAACAGTTGCTCCCAGTCTTGGTAAAATAGTGAACATGAAATGAAAGTGAAGCAGTGAAGCCTCAGAGGATCCCTGAAGAGATGACCCATTGCAAGGTACCACCTTTACAGAGTACTGCCATCTTTCCCTGCCCAGCTGTTTCCCCAGCTCACAGCTGGCACAATCCCTGACTTCCAGCATGCCCAGGTGCTTTGGCTTCCCTTCTACCTTAAAAACTATACAGCACCAACCCTCCCTGCCATGGGCAGGGACACCTCCCACCAAACCAGGTTGCTCAAGGCCTTAATCAAGCCTGGCCTTGAACACTGCTGGGGTTGGGGCATTCACAATTTCCCTGGGCAACCCATTCCAATGTCTCACCACTCCCACAGTAAATAATTTCTTCCTATATCAACATGGAAACTTTTTTCTTGGCTTTATTTTGTACTGGATGTGGGAAAAATTTGAATGAAAAGGTTTTACATTAAATAGCTTTCAATTTTCTTCCAATGTGAAATGAACTGCTCCATTTAGTTTAGTCATTCAGTATTGACCACTCCAGCAACATGGAGCTGAACTGATTCAACATATCAGCAGCTGGGCCTCTGCTGGTGGCATTTTGAAATCCAATTTCATGGTAGTGCAGTGCCTGAAGCATTGATCTGCAACTACTTCTTAGCTCTCATTGCCAGCCATCTAATTGCTACAGAGCCTCTTGCCCCAGTCTTCTTCAAAAATAGTGCTGAAAGCTCATGTTTTGTGCACCAGAAAAAAAGGCAACTTAGAATCCTTGAAAACATTCACAGGATTAAATTATTTTTCTTGCTGGTCCCACCCAGGTCTGTGCAAGAGAGGCCTGTGCTATTGCAGAACATAAACTTCCTCTCACTCCATTCTCATTCCAAGCCAGTCAATCTCCAAATGCTTTTGCCATAAGTTTTAGTGGACTGCATGTCAAGTAGAGAGCATTATCCCAGTTGTGCAGGGACTATTTGGACTGCAGCAGTTATTTCTGTATGAAATTACTGGTAAATTGCCAGCTGTTTTCATACAGATCTCCACTGTGGTTGCTACATTACTGGTTTACTGGAGAGTCCTAGGGCTGCATATGTATATTATCAAAGCAAAACAACATTTAGTGCAAAGAAGTGAGTCCTAAGATCACATGTTGTTAAATTACACCTTGAAAAACACAGAAATCCTAATTTCTGTGTTTTTCCTAACTCTGCTCTTTCCTCTCTTCACTGTGACTAATGTTCTCAACATCTGCTTTAATATGTTTCTTTTCTCTTTCCTGATATTAAAAACAATATAGAGTAGAACTTTTTGATACCTGCCCTAAACTATTAATGATGGTGTAATATATGCTTTGTATTAACAGACCTAAACATCTAAACTCCCTGTGTTCTGAACATTTGGAAGGACCAAAATACTTTAAATTCACTGTGTTAAATAGACTGTAAGGATTTTGAATAAGAATGAATTTCTGATAAAAATGAAAAGTATTTATTTTTCAAATGTCTGTCACCATATCTAACCTACATGTCAGTAGATGATAGACATTTGAAAAATAAATGTTTAGAAGTAAACATGTCAGTAGTTTACTTCTAAAACTCACTCATATATTGTTTCATTTTTTTAAATTATTCTTACATGGTCAGATGTTGCTCCTAATATATACTTAGAGAAAAATATTGTCTTATAAAAAAAAATACTCTGCTGTCTGTTAATTAAAATTTCATAAAATTAAATTATTACAACAAGGAAAAATTACTTTAAATTTATACCATCTTCAATGGTGTCTTTTTTAAGTTAAGTCTTACCTTCTCCATAATGAACAAACAGTTGTCATTATATGATAGTTCATAAGAATAGTTATGATTTTATTTCAGTTATGCTTTATCAACAAAGATATAATTTGGTTTACAAATTATTTCAGGGGAATCAAGACCTCTTGCATGTAGAGAAAACTAGTCCTATTTTAACTGAATTTATAAAAGATTGTTATAAAAAGTAGGTTTCTGCCATTAAGGTATTCTGAAGAGCAATAGAAAGACAGCCAGAATATTCCCTAGTTTAAGCAATTCTTAAGTGACCACCCAAAACCAGACAGTTTCATGAAATAGTAAATTTGGGTCCAAACACAAGCCAGAAAATCTGCTCCTCAGAAGCTATAATTATTTTAATGAGAGATGCAGGAATGTTCTTATTTTCACTTCTCTGATTCTACTAATGCATAACTGTAATTCATTAATTGAGGGTCAGACAATGAGCCTTTGAGCAATTATTCACATGAGTGGTCTCACAGAATTCAATGTCTTCATTTAATGTGCCATTAAAAAGGTACATGGGTGCACTTAACTAAAGTAAACATTAGTTCACTGCAACGCACAACAGGTTGCGCTGTAAAAGTGGAAAGATTACTCAGCCACTAAGTCATTGAGAACACTGAGACAGAAAAATGGCATTGTGAATTTATCTTTTTCAAGAAAAGATTTTGCTGAAAAAATACTGAGCCTTTTGCCACATTCTGAAAACCAAGTCAGTCCATTTCAGAATTTCAGAGATTACTCTTCACAGTTTGCAAAATCAAGTCTCAAGTAAGGAAAGTCTAAAAAAAATTCTAGAAATACTTAGGAATAATGCTGGAGAATTTTAAAGAGAAAGCCAAAATCAGCCAGATACAGAGGCAACTCAGTCTCACCTGTAATCTCACTTGCTCTATGTTTGTGCCAGCCACCACAGCAGGCACCTTGTGCAGATGTCAGAGCTACTGTGGGTCCTTGCTGAAGTACAGCACAAACCCAGCACATCTCGGGGAAATTAGATGTTCTCTCACTCTTGATCATGCCTCCTAGTCCAATACTCTTGTAACACATACATGTTTGGCTCAGATAAAGAAATTTCATTATGTTTAATGTGATAATGAACAACTGGATATAGAAAAAATATTTTCTATTTGTGTCTCTATCTTTCTCTATTGCACAGCTTATGACCAAAATTTTTCTGGCAGATTTAGGATGTTGCCTGAAAGATGGCTTAAAAGCAAGTGGCATGAGCTAAATGCCTGAAATCATCTCCATATGACTAATTATTTTGTATATTTTAAAAGTATAAAATGCTAAAAGATAAGACAGCAGAAGCAGAGACACCACTGCATTTCCTCACTGCAATGCAGTTTTCCTGCCTTGCTGAAGGCAGGCTTTATTTTGCCACAGTATTGAACAGAGCAATTTGGAAATGTGTGCTATTCCCTGGCTTACCTAGCAGCCTGCTGATTTCCTCAGCACAAATATAATTCAAAATACTATTACTTGTCCCAGAGGAACTTCAAGAGTCCCAAATCTGTGCAAGTACAATACCATCAAGGTCTAAAAGACATTGCAGATTTCCTTCCTCATCAAGAGTAAGGTATTCAATAAATTTTAGAGATAAATGTCCTTCAAGGCTGCAGATAAAGGCTAATGAACCTGGAATTAGGACAGATTAACATCATCCAATTTTAAAAGGTTTTGAAGGGAGTATGACTTCAATCCAAAACCCCGAATTCATGCCTCCCATCACCATCCCACGCTATCATACCAGAAATTATCCTCCCCTGCCTCACATCAATTTGAGCCAAAATATTAATTCACTTCCCAGGGACAATTTCCTTGCTATGTTCTGTACAGACATATGTGTAAATCAGTCCAGCTGCAATAGTTCTGTAGCTGGCATGCAAATAGAAGGTGTTCATGGAAATGTTCATTGGCATTAATGCTGGACTGTAGAGTGGGCCACACAGAAGAGTAGAGGTCTTGTCTCCTGAGCTATTTTTGGAGCCAGGGAAGTTCTGTAAGTCGGAAAAAGCTGTTCCCCCAGAGGGCGATAAAGAGCCAGGACCTGACTGCATCCTGAGGTGCCCTTGGTGGATTGTCAAAGCCTGCGACAACCCTGCCTTCATCAGGGGGAAGCTCCCCTTTAGCGGTGCACAGTTCAAAGCCCTGAGGACAAACAGTTCTGGACATCAGCTGGGGTAGAAATGACAACTTACATCCTTCTGTAAAGTGCATTACAGGTACTGATATGAATTACTTTCATAAATAATAACACTCTTTGTGGGTTTGTGTCCAGAAGAGCTCCATCCTTCCTCTTCCAATATGTAACATATATGGAAACATAAATAGTCTTTGTTAGTCCTCTCACATTTATCCACAAAGAGACATCATAAAATTGAAGTTTGTTAAATTAATTATTGTGAAGACATAACATTCCTCTTAATTGTCCTTGAAATTATTCAACTAAATGCAACTTGTCTGTTTGAAAATCCAGAACCAGAGCCTTGCTTCTGATAAGACACCACTTATACCATAGAAACTATTACATGGGGATTTTTAAACTTTTTTTTAGATGAGGTAGAAGGATGTTTAAGCAAGGCTTTAAATGGCTTTCTAGGGTCCAGAGACTTTTTATCCTTATTATTTTTAGCACTGCAGAGACATCAGTAATTCCAATGCGTTATGCACCAGGCATTTTGCTGGGCTAGAACCCCAAATGGTATTCAGACCACTTAAAACAACTATGTGTCACCACACTGGTGCCCTTTTCTTTAATCATTATTGACAAAAAGGCAATCAGCTGAAGAGAAAGAAGAACAGTCCACTGATACTATTCCTTAGTATCTGAACTGTGAAGTGTTTGAATCACTCAAAGAAGCTTTCTAGTATAAAAATAGGATGAAATTCAGAGAAATACTTACAGTTCTTTGCATTAGTAAAGGGGTTTCAGAACAACCTATCCCTTCATCATTAAAATTTGATTCCATATTGATTATGTCTTCAATAACTTCTTCCATCTGATAAAATAATATTTTAAGACAAATCAGTACAAATAATAATGGAAAAAAATTCTTTTTAAAATACAGAGGATTAATCTTGAATGGCTATTACAGCAATAAAACAATTTCAGAAGTCTTTATCTTGCAATTCAAACAATTCAAACACTTCTATACAATATTCACATTTTTTACTTCTTGCGACAACAGTTGTGGTTTAGCAAGATACATCTTTCTCTTAAACACCAGCCCATGCCCATATTTAACCCCTCATTGCAGCACCATGATCAGATGACGGGAGTGCGTTGTTAAGCTGTAACTGTGACCTATCACCTTCATCAAATGTCATCTTGATCACAGTGCATTGCTGCACTGGTGCAGGAAGACTGAAAGGAACCTGTGGTTCTGCAGCTGTCTGAGTCACTCCAGGTTTGGTGTTACGTGCTGCTCTCTTGGGCAGGTAGAGGTTTCTTTCTTTAGCAGTACACTGGATACTTTTCCAGACAACCTTCTTGTGGGGGCCTGAATATATGTATTGTTATAACAACAATAAGAATACAACAACTGAAGTACAGTAGGAGTCCTAGTGAACATCTATATTATATTTGGTGGGTCCTAGCTATTCTAAATGAGTCACAGCTGCAAAGTCCTTAGTTGGGCAGCAGCTGTGGCTCGTAAAGATAGCTGGGATAAAAGGGGTGGGTCAAGAGCCCAGGAGGAGCCCCTGAGAAGACAGGAAGGACTGTGCTGCAGAGAATGGAGTAGAGCCCCAGCAGAGAGGCAAGAATAACACTGCAGTGAAGATTACAACACCTTCTGGTCTCTGTTTTGATCTAATCTAAGCCAAAAACTACTGAAGCAGCTCAATAATTACTTGGGATGAAATAATGAGTACTTTGAAGGCCTATAGATACATTCAGGCCAAAGTCCAACATGAGTTTTCAATGATGATTATGGTCTGGTTCTATTCACAATACCATTTTGGGGGAGATCCCATGACAAGCAAGTCACTTTTAACTGTTATCTGCAGCTCTTGGGAGCTGAAGAAGTTGTAGATGGTCCTGTGAAATGAAAGCATCACACAGACATGGGACCTTTCAACACAGAATTTTGGGTCACATTAGAGCACAGCTCATGCATGCATTCCTCTGTCTCTCTAAAACTAGAGAACACAGAACTACTGTGCCAGCACTTGTGTCCAGACTTATCCAGGAAAGCACTGTTAGGGCCAAAATGATACCAAGAAATGCTGGCAATTAAGTAATATGAAGAAGTAGTTTACTGCACCAACCTGGGTGTTGGCTCTATATTATTTACTAATATATCTATAGCCTACTCTTAACCACAGGGCACACCCACATTAAGAAATCCCACTGTGACAGCAATCCATCCCCCTGAGTCTGAGATGAGATTGTCCAAACCACTGCAAAGCTGCCAGGATCTTGCCAGTGCCAGGTATCACCCTCCCAGTCTTCACCAGGATGGAGAGGGGTACAGGGCAGGCTCCTGATCAGACCCAAAATGCCTGAGAACAGTTTCAGGACACTGCACTTTGCCAGCATGGAGGTGGTCACATAGGTGTCCACAAAGGCCATTTAAAATAGCATTTTGAAGTAGTTCCACTAATCCATAAACTTGACTCAAAATGTCAGTTGTCAATGCAGAAGGAATGGAGAGGCCCCAGATGAACTCTCGGGAAGCTTTATGGGCTCCCTCATGCTTAGCTACATTACATCCAAATGCTTGAATGAGTCATGGTGTATTTGTAAGATTCTTCTGTTCTATTGAAGTCCAAGACATGATACAGCATCTCCATTTCTCATTTCTGTAGGAATTCCCCTCTTACCTAATAAACAGTCTCTTTTGAAATCTATTGAAGTATTAAAAGCCATAATGACCTACATCTCACATTGGATAAGAATCTGATATTGTATTATAGCTGAACCTCTATTAAAATCAATGGTGGCACTAAAGTTAGCATATCTTTGCCAATTTACTCAAGATAACCCACATAAAAATATAGCAGCTAACTGAAAAATGAATGAGTGATTTTTTCAGTTATGTATTGAAGGTAATCTGTATTTAACATTTTTTTATGCATCTAGGATAATACCTTCAGACAGAAACAACTCCCATCGGAAAAAAGGATGTTTTTCTTTGCAAAGTGCATATTCAGAAAATGTACAGCAACGTATGACGTATATGTAAGAAGATGCAACAGCACATTTTATATGGCAGCAGTCTAAAAGCTTGATCCTGCGGTGAGCTATTCACAGGCACACAAGGGAACAACCCACATAATTCAAAAGGAGACAGAAAGCAAGTGCCATAACCCCTTGAAAGTTAAGAAAGTCATTTCTTGCCCACTTGTAGTGCAAGGAGGGTGCTGTAACAATTGTGCAGAAGCAGACAGAGCCCAGTTCCCCTTTCTGTGCCCTCCTACCGCATTCTCGTGTTGGCCGCCGAGCGCCAGCAGCTTGGTGACCGGGCTGTCCCTGGCACTCACGGGGGCCATGGGGGCGCCCCGCAGGATGGAGGCCACCCCCAGCGGCTGCACCGCGTGCGACTGCGGCAGCGACAGCGCCTGGCCCGGCAGCTTGGCGTCGAGGGCCACGTACTGCTTCACCTGGTGCCGCTGGCTCGGCTGGAGGTGGTGTCTGGACTGATTTTCCAGGTGGGTTTGTACCTGGGAAGGAATAGAAATAATTGCTGAAGTTTCAAGTTGTTAGTATCAGTACTTATACATACGCTCACTTAAAAATATTTCAAATCAACGGTTTCAGCTTTAATAACACTTGGATAGAATTATTAATTTTTTCACTTTTACACACACATATTTTATTTCTTTACCATTTTCCCCTTACAGGCGTGAACAAACACTCTGAATAATTATAAAGAGAAACAGAATTAGAAAAGATTACCATGTTCCTGAGAAAAGACCAGAAATATGCTACACATTTTTCTCAATTAAAAGTGATCTCTCTTGAGATCACTACAATCAAATCCACATGCATATATGAACTCTAAAATTAATGTTGACTCTTTTGTACATGAAAGAGTAAATATATACACAGAGAAATATCATCCAACCAATTTTAAATAATAATAGCAGTAGACATTCATTCACACCTCAATCCACAATTGTCCCACCTGGTAATAACTACAGTCACTAAAATGAGGCATTGCTGTACTTTGGCAATAGAGTCCAAGCTGTAGTTCTGAATTACTGCTCACTATCCACAAGCTGGGCAGACTTCTTGGAGTGCCTCTTGAGGACAGATCACTTTTTTAGTGGATTGAGCTTCATAAATTGAGTGGTCATGCCAAAATGGCTGATGGAGTAAGAATTTGGGTCATCCTTTGATTGTAGAGATTGACAGTTGCCACTTCAAACAGCTCCCATTTCAGATCAATGTCACATGCCTGCAATTTAACTACCAGAGGAGCACTTCATACACAAACCTTGCTGTCATTTCAGCCCTTTGGCTCTCTTCTCTTCCTATGGCATGACTGGTAACAAATGTCTTATCATAAATTTTTCTCAAGTGGCCTCTGTAAGCATGATTAATATTTGTTAAATAATAGCAAAAATTGCTTTGAAAACTTTGAAGACTTTTTTCTGTAAAATATTTAGTCATTTAAGCAAACTCCTTTTTGATTCCCCTAAAATACATAAGCAGAGATAGATAGCCACAAAAGTAATTTTCATTTGAATCGTGTTTTTGTACATATTGCAGTACCTACTTTATTTTAATCATTATAGTATAATTTTAATTATGTTTCTTTAAACTAATTTCTTTAAACTAAGTTCATATAAAAAAGACTAAGCCATGCAGTAATGAATATGAGATTGATTATTTTGATGTAAACCCTAAAGTTATTAAATAATATTCAATTAAAAATTGGTATAAAATCTTAAATACACTGTTTGGAATTTCCCCTGATTTATGTCAAGAAGATAGGCATAATATATGAGGTTGCAAAAATTTCATGTATGTTTGGGATTTACTTACATCATTATTTGTCTTTGATTTTTTGTGATATTTTTAGAAAGTGCATAATGCACTGTTAGTTTAAGTTCTGATTGATCATGTGTAAGGATACATGTAAAATCATGAATAATTCAGATATTTATGCATCTATTTAGTCATTCATACTTAAGCTCATATTGAAAATTAGATATTCAAGCATTTTCTTAAATGACTGAAATCTACCGCACACCTGTTTAACCATAATATCATTTTGGGGCAAAATTAAATATATTAAGGGAAAACAAATATGTCCCATTGGATGGCTGGAGCAAGGATTCTCTGCACCCTCAATGTCTGCTGCTCTTTCAGAAGCTTCCCTGGACAATTCATGGTTGTGCTGGGCTCTACACTCACAGACAGAATCCACACAGGGTGACACTGCCCAGAGCCTTGCAGCGCCTAAACTGATGAAAATCCCTTTCCAGCAGTGCAGAACTCTGCAATCAACAGCTTTGAAAACACAGATTCTTTATGTGGCATAAATGGGAACTGGATCAACACGCCGGCCACAATTGCATTTACTGCATTTCACCTCTACTAATTTTTTATCTTTAATGAAGATGATGAACTCCTTGTAACAAGCAGTGAATTTCTGCCTTAGAATTTCTACAAGCCTACCTGAAACATAAAATCCAGAATATTGTATACCTTCAAATTAAATGAGAAACATAAGAAAATTGCAGTGTCCAAGATCTATACTACCTTGTTTTAAATGTGTTTTTAATAAGGAATTTTTATAGGTCTGCTACAAGAAAACTGCTGAAAAGTCAATGGCTTGTTTTTTTCCTCTGGGCCCCAGATTGCTAATGGCAGACCAAAATCTCTCTGCATCCTGTTTTCTTAGTGAACCACCACAGGGCCATCCCACTGGGCAAAGGGGATATCTGTGTAAGACATTCAGCTAACTGCTGATTAGGTAAAAAACAGTTTATCAGAAGTACTTATTTAGTGTGATAATCTTTCAGTGATTATATCCTGTCCTGAACTTACATAGGCAGAAAAAGAAGTAAAGCTTTGCTGACAGGATCTATGTTGCTGTGGTTTTGCAAACCCCTCCACCTCTTTACTGTGCCAGTCACAGTCATTACAAAGCAGAATCTTGGAGGTTAAAAATAGATCTATGCCCTGATTTTCATCTTCATATATTCTAAATAAGTCTTAATACTCACTGCTAAAGTGAAGCACTTTTTAAACTCAAACCACAATGTGGAGACAAAGCAGAATGGGAAATCTATTTTTAAAATTATATTGTTAATGTACAATAAAAGTGGACTGGGGGGGGGGGGAATTCATACTGTGAGAAAGGAATATTGAGATTTCAAGTCAAGCTCTTCAAACATAGAACTTATTTTTAGAACTGTGCATATAATATGTGTAAACTAGGAGTAAAAACTCAAATCCTCATAATTTTATAAAACCAGAGAGTCCAGTGTCTCATTCCAAGCATGACTGATTTATCCTCCATTGCGATGTTGAATGACTTCTCTTATAACTTTCATCAGCGGTATGAAGGTAAGTTTCGACTTAGATTTTCTGAATACCGCAGATGACTTTAACTCTTTTAAGTAAGTATTGCAAAAATTGCAAATGTTAAACTTTGACCTGATTTTGAGTTTCCTTTTATTGATGCACAAGGAGCATTTAAGCACTGGCACCCAGTTGCCCTGAGAGGCTGTGGAATCTCCATCCTTGGAGATTTTCAACACTTTTCTGGACAAGGCCCTGAGAACCTGAAGAAGCAAAATAAATCTAAA
Organism: Ammospiza nelsoni; assembly: GCF_027579445.1. Classification (NCBI taxonomy): domain Eukaryota; kingdom Metazoa; phylum Chordata; class Aves; order Passeriformes; family Passerellidae; genus Ammospiza; species Ammospiza nelsoni. Next base: position 25,094,218 of record NC_080637.1, on the reverse strand, counting down.
AGCAGACAGGGAAATTTGAATTCATAGTCTACATATAGAAAATATGAATAACCATTATCAAGTCTGGCAAAAAGAGAATAGTGTCAGGTTAGAAGTTCAGAGAAATAAATGCAAAAAAGCAAAAGACTGAAAGATCAGTTCCACATAAAGTAATGTCACAAGTAAAATTACCAAGATCAACATAGACTTAGCTGTTTAGAGACCATAATCATGGGCATGTTTTAGATCCAAAAAAACCCAATCATTCTCAGAAAAAAAAAAAAAAAGGAAAAAAGCTTTTCCAGAGTAGCTGGAGTAGAAGAATTTTTAATTTTTTCCCAATAATCCTAATATGATATCCTCCAACAGTGCTGGGAGACCAATTTTTCAATTCAATTCCTCTTTTGAGGAATTCCCATAATCTGTGACAATATTTTACCAGAGCTAATTTGGAATTTTAAGATTCGGAGGTTGATGCTGATGCACCTTTTACTTCCACAACAATCTGAATATAGGGTTGCCTTCCTTTTTTTGTCTCTGTGGGTCAATTAATATTTAGTCCTTTGTTTAAAGCAGAAAAGCATGAAGGAAGATCCTGAAATGCTTTCAGGATAGTGCATCCAATAATCTGGCACATTTGTGGAACCTGGATTCACATCTCTGACAAAAATTAAGCAGTGTGATTTGATAAAGCAGATCTTCGAGTTCTCAGCAGACCATTTTCTATTAAATGCCTTTCTGCCATCCTATTGTTCTGTAAGATGAATGGCCTTGCTTGTTGGTGTGCCTGATTTCTATTAATAGCTAGCAAACAATAGGCACTCAGTGACCACCTAATGATCCAGACCCTGGCTCAGACAAAGCTCAGACCCAGCCCAGGACTCAGTGCTGTTCTACTGGTACATCTGCTCTAGCCCATGGTGTAGTGGCTTACCTGGCCATTCCTGCCAAGTGCTACTGATACCACATCTGCAAAGTGTAGCAAGGTGATGAATTTGTGCAGATGAAGTGCTGGTTCTCCTCCCAAACATTGCCCTGCAGCAGCTCTAGCCATGTACTGTAAATGCTAATTATCTTAGATTATTTGAGGTATCAAGGACAGCATAAAATCTAGCAGTTAATAGATTATCCACTCCCTTCTAGGCACCGCTTTTGTTTAATATCTGGCTTTCCTAAACATGGTGAATTTAAAGTCTACTCAGAACCAGAAACTTCAAGCATGAAGGAAATCAAAAGCATCCAAAACAAATGCAAATATTATAACTCCACCAGTTCCACAAAGCCAAAACAAAAATGAAAATTTTGAGATGGATTTTGTAATCAAGAAAAAGATCCCAGTGCACAGGAAACTGACTGTACCTATTTCTATTTTATATCTCACTGACAAGCCAGTTCTGGGAACAAGAACATAACAGCCTTTCAGAATTACAGATGCATATTCAGACTTCTTCAATTGCTCTTTCTAATTTGAGCACACATCATCATGTTGTAACACTGCAGTACAGTTGTGTAACATCTTTTCCCATATTCACATTAAGTTTGCTTTCATTTCTAATACGTTGCACAATAGCATAGCTAAACTTTCAGTAGTTTATTTACATAAGCTGTTTCACTTCACAATTTTCTGATGGAATTTTTCTTGATTCCATTAAGCAGTAGTGCTACATCTTTCTTGGTGTTCCACTAAGAGCAAGCAGATGACATCTGTATTCCCAGGCTGCTTAGCCCAACGTCATTCCCGAGAGAAATAATAGGAACACTGAAAAGAGATTCAATTAATAAATTATTAAAATATAGGAATATAATTAATGCTAGTCAACATAGTTCTGTGCAAAATAAGCCTTGTCAAACAAATCTACTTCTGCTCTTTGATGAGATTTTAAGTTAGGCTGCCAAAGGTAACGATGTAGGTATAATACACTTCAACTTTTGTGTGCCTTTTGACTTAGTATCGCTCAATATTCTAATTAAAAATATAGCACTGCACAGTATCAATAAAGCGTGTTTTAACTGGATTAAGGGTTGGCTGATGAGCACGCATAAGAGAGTGATCAGCAAAGGCTTGGCATCAGAAAGAGGGACTGCTCAGTCTTGTATTGCTCAATTTTACCATCAGTGATTTAGGACTAATGAAAAATAAAACAAACTTAAAAGCATAAATATTTTTAGACTAGTGTTCCCAGTCGAAGTAATACGAATCTGCATATACTGAAGGAAGAAATACAGGATGCCACAATGAAGTAAACACCTCAAGCAATGAGTCTGTAAAGAACTTGGGGTCATAACAAGCCAGCAACTCAGCAGGAGTGACCCACTGGTGCTATAGGAAGAAAGGAAAAATGGCATAAAGAAGGTAGTGAATAGGAGCCTGGCTTTACTCTGCTTTTTTTTTATGGCTCAGGAGAGATAAATAATGGAACTCTAAAAATATTTCTACCCTAAATATTTTTGAAACACTGTTGAAAAGTACAAAGTATGTAGACAAGAACTATGAAAGTAATTGAAGACTGAGAAAGGGATATTTCAATGAAAGTTAAAGAAGCTCAGTTATGTTCTTGTTGTCAGTTTGTGAAAAAAAAATTATGAAATTCATGGACATGCTGAATATGAAAGCTAGCACAAAAAGCATGTTAAGAGCCACTAGCCACAAACTGAAGTGAGACATAGCAGAAATTGTGTGCATAAACAGTGAAGTACTCAAAAGGAAGTGCTCTAACTACTGTTTCCTTCAAACAAACCATCGATGACTTTCTGAGAGAGATAGAATATCCAAATCCAGGGTATACTTTTATCAAACATATTCTTGAACTCAAAGCTGAGTACTACAGTAATAACTGAATGCAATAATATAAAAGTCCATGATTTTAGAGGAATTAGAATGAGGGGTCTAATAAGTCTTGCTATATTTTATGGGGTTTTGGACCTGAGAGCTGGCTATTTTAATGGCAACTTTTGGTTTAAATTAACTCTGAATTTAAAAAATGCTTAAACATCTGCTACAAAATAATATGCTTAAAAATAATCATAGTATACTGGACAGAACTCAGCAGACTTCACTGAAGTTTGCCATTTGTACTGGATATTAATTTGTTTCAGTATTTTTAATAGCTTTTGAAGAAAAATTTTTCACCCTGATAGGATTGCATCATTCATCATCAATCCTGAACACAACACCTCTCTGCAAATGAGTGATGGGACTTCATGTTCTTTTCAGCCACTGTACTAGAAAATAAGCATTTAATTATCCTCTCTTAATTATTAAAATGTTCTGTAAGTACCCAGAAATTTTAATTCCATTTTAAGATAAGAAACACAGTCACAATACAGACTATTTTTGCTCCATATCTTAGGACTTTCAAATGTATTTTAAAGGTTAGGAAGAAAAAGCATTTTTAGTTATGAAATAATCCTTTTAAACATCTATTTCAAATGAATATCAGTTGTTTGTTTCTCCTGCTCTCTTTATTAAACTTTTTGAGGGAAAAATATTAGTAAAATTATTTAATAATAAAATGAAAATTCAATTTAACTTAGGAATTATACACTTCTGTTCTATCCCAAAGACTATCACCAAATACTGTAGCTGTTCACTTTAATGTTTAGTTTATAAAAGCATGTATGATTATGCCAATTAATTACTTAAGCTAAACACAGTAATTAATTTTTAAATGGGAATATTTTTCCTATAGGAACTTTGATCTGACTAGATGAGACCTTCCCATTAATATGCATGAAGAAAGAATACAAAAGACATGTAGTCTGGAAACTTGGAGCTGTGTTTTGTTGATGCCTTAGAGTAGCTTTCAATTTAAGAAAAAATTTTCATGTGACTCTAATGCACTATTTTTCATTTATTTAGCCTTTGACATCATATTCATCAGGAACTTGTGAATATTCTTTCAAGGGTGAAGGGACTGAAGAAGAAACATTTAAAAGTTCATTGACAAAGACCATCTCTTCAACAATGACTGCTTCTTGTGTCTTTTAGTATCTCAATGTCTAAAACTAGCTGATAAAGGTGGGGTAGGGTGGGAGTAATTGGAAATTCTCCATCACACTTCCAAGTATTACGAAAAGCAAGAGGAATGTGGGAGCAAAACAACCGCCAAACAGACTTTTCAGAAATGAGTGCTGGGTAAGAAAACTTTCTTTGCACAGCATAGGCAGCAGAACAGTGTTTCTCTCAGGAGGAGAAAGGCAGCAGAGCTCTCAGGGCTGCAGCTAATAGAAACTAGATCTTACAGCTAAGATTTCCTGACAAATCCCCATGCAGGCACTGGGATTCTGATAACATTTCCCCATTGTGGCATTCTCTAGCACTCACTGAACATTGATGGAGCTCAGTCCTTTCAGGTATTCCTCTGCTAACCTCCTTGTGCAATCAGAAATGAGTTGGGGGAGCCAACTACCTGCACTGAGCAACTACAGAGACATTATCAAAGAGAACACTTCCATTTGCACCCGTGTACCTGAGACACTCTTGGCTTCTTAATTGAACTCCTGCAGTTAAGATACACACAGCTCTGATGGCTCCTTATCCATCACCAGCTTGACTTCTGAAGAAAGGATCCCTAAGGTCTTAAGGCCAGCTTGTCATGTTTTAAAATAACAATGAGTCTCCATGACTTTGTGGTCTTCACTGGTAGAAAAGAATCAAGTTTTTACCATTGCACTATAAAAACATCTTATAAAGTTAAGCAAAGCAAACTACAGGAAGTATTTTTACAAAACCATCCCTTTGATTTAACTTGGAATTTAAGCTGAAAATCTAAACTGTGAATGAAACCAACCACCACAGGTAATAGGCCACACAAGCATAACAATGGCTCACAATCAAATTAAGAAACCCCAGCTAATATCCTTGCTTTGACTCTGCACTGTGACCCTGTCCGTGCTCTCACTGATTCATGAAATCTGTGAATATAATAAATCTTTACTGTTCCAGTTCCTCTTTATTGTTGGTGTTATTACAGGACAGTGAATATGACTATAGCATTTCAAGAATGTGAAGAAACTTTTTGTATGGTGAGCTACATTTAAAGAGCTAGGTCCTGATACCTCTATTTAACTACTTGTCTCTGCCTCCAGAAGTTATTCAAATTGGGTCAGTTACTAAGTTGCTATTAAATGGAGAAGAGCATACCAGAACCAGATTCAATCAGTTTTGAGTACAGAAAGCACAATCATCTCCTTTTGAATTAAAAATGTTAGTGCCAGTGAATTTCCATCAGTGTGGATTGTTCAGTCCTTGCAGGAGAAACAAAATAGCAACATTGAAAGTTCTGTATTTGTCAACTCCAATGGCTAGCACAGATCCATAGAAATATCAGTTATATTGCAGTTATAGCAGCATGGAAAATCTGTAACCAGGATGATGTATTTTATTCAACAGTTCAAGATTTTCTGGTAAATGCCATATATCTAAAAAAAAATCTACTCCAAAATATAGGACTCCTATAACACAGGTTAAGGAAAATTCTTTCAGATATAAAAGCTTATATTTTAATTTTAGCATTTTTAACCATTTAACTTCCAATGAAAACACTCAGGGAAGACAAAAGATGATTGTATTATGAACCCTCACATAGTCTCTTTTGTTTTCCATCTGTAAAGTTTGTAATATAGGTCTGACATTGGAGAAATGCAGTTGGCATTTGTACTACATTTATGTGTAACAATAATTTCAAAATACTTTGGCTTGTTCTTTGATTTCTATATTTTTTTCATGTTGCAGCTATAATTTTTTTTCAATTTTCTCTCACTTTAAAGGTTAAGAGAACTCAAAAAGGAGTCAGCCTTAAAATGTACAAGGAGAGATCATGAAGTAATAATTTTGTCATTCTGTGCTGTACAGTTTTTCTGCCTCCCCAGCTGAGCAGACTGTATTTTTTGAGATTTAGTGACGGCAGTAATGCCTGCCTTGTTCAGTTACATCCAGCAAAACAGTCCTTGAAGATAAGTCTAAAAGGTGTGTTTTCCTGGTATGTAAAGATATAGACATCAACTATAATGTGGTAGAAAAGTACTGGTGGTAAAATTGTAAGAGCAGAAAACAGTACTTTCACATTTGAGTATGTGTCTGAGGGAGGAGTGTCTTTTTGTCCTTCCTTCCTCATTCCTTTGGACTCCATTGGTTTTGCAGTGCAAGCTGAAGAAAATTTCAAAGCCTGAACAAGTAAATTTACCTCTGGTGTGCTATTCTTCCACAAAAATAAAGTTTAAAAAGTTTAGTCATTTTGGATAAAATTGCTGTGTTTGCCTTGTTCTAATATGAGAGATTCATGAATGTATGCCAAGGGGACTACATCAACATCCTCAAAAAAAAAAAAAAGAAGCTATTGGTCGAAAAGCACGGTCAGTTTGCTAAAAGTGGTAACAATTTCACCACCAGATGACAGCACTGCTTATTACTACCCTGTTTTTTGTGTGTTTCAGTCCTCCCTCATTTTGACAACAAAATGTAAAGAAATATGCACCCCCCAGCCCATGCACTGCAAGAGCAGAGGAAATAAAGCCAGTGCCACAAGGTGGTTTGGTGAGGCAGCCACATCAGGGAGGCTGATCTGTTGGACAAGATATTTTAAGCCTGTGAAGGGTTATAGCTTCTGCAAAGGCACAGACAAAACTAGCTTCAGTCTGAGAAATGTGCCTTCTATTTCTATTTCCTCAGCCTCAGAATGATAAAGAGGGCAAGGGGGGAAGCTTTCAAAGTAGGCATCTTAGGTGCAGCTTCACAACACGATTTTTGTGAAGTCAAGGCAGCAACATCATTTTAAGCCAGCTTAGGATCTGGCCACAGAGTGTGCTTTCATACAAAGCCAGCAGATTGGGTTAGCTGACAGCAGTAGGTGATGTTTCTGTCAAAAACAGGAATGGCACATCAAGGATAGCTATATGACAAAAAAGTAAAAAAAAAAAAAAGAAAGAAAAAAAATTCTTATCAGCTGGTGAAAGAATTTTTAAAAATCTACCTGGCCTATTTTGTGTCCAAATATATTTTCTGGCTGTAAGTGGCAATGAGTCTGAGCATGTTCATGCCCCAAGGATGCTGCTGACATGCTGTTCACAGGGTTAGCAAAATTTCCTTCATTACCTGAATGTCAGTCAGAAATCTGTGTCCTCTTTTGGCAATACACTTCCACTTATGGACTGAGAGTAGTAGCAGTGGATTTTCAATGCATTAAGCATGTGGCCCTTGAAATACTTTAATAACTTCAAAGAATTTGTGTTTGTCAATATTCTTAAAAATAAGAGTCAAATAAAGAGTTTAGCTATAAATGAAAAACACCTAATATTACCAGAAGTTATCATGAATATGAATGTTCACTTAAAAACTTGTAATTGATTTTGAGGCATATTTGCTGAACTATAATTTTGTATGTTTGGGTCAGAAAACATGCATTTCTGACTAACACTGATGAGCATCTGCTAAAGACAAGGCAAGCAAAAAAATTTATTTGGGGAGCACTTGCAGCATGCAAAGCTCCAAACACTTAAGTTTTACTGTACTCTGCAGTTGACAGGAAAGCTCACAAAAATAGCATAATTGGTACTTTCAGTACTGAACTGAGAAAGCAGTCTTGCCTTTTGATGTGTATTTAAACTAATCTTAGTTCACAATATGTTCCATTCAGCACTAACTCAATTAGAAAAAACAAAAAAAAGATAAAATGTTAATGCCATTTCTAACATGCAACAGATCAAAATTCACCCTTTACAGTCTGAAATCAGCCTTTAAAAAAACTTAGAACCAGAACTGCTGTAAAAACACCATAAATAGAATCAAAAGTCAGCCTAGCAGAAAAAAATCACATGTTCTTCAGTGTCAGAGTTATACTCTACAGTATTTCCATCTCAGTGTAGGTACAATAAACCTTTTTGCACTCAGTCGACACTGTGGAAGAGGAGTTGGAGGAAAATTATTAGGCTAAGCTCAAACTACTTAACTGTTTCCAACTAATAGCCTCTAAATAAAAACATCAATTAACAAAAGATGATTGATTTTACTGGGATTAATCAAGAGGAACTCCCACTTAGTTTAAATGAGAGTACTGTATGAATATCGAATTAAAGCTTACTACTGGTAAGCCATTATTAAGAGCATTATTTATAAGCTGTATTGTACAGAATAAGTCTTTCAAATTAAACAATCCTAATGTGGAAAGGAATGTACAACTTAAAAAGTTGTTAGAGTTGCCTAGAAAAATTATTGTGATATCTGTACCTTTTACTATTAACTATTTTTAGTTGAAAGAAAGAATATTTAATAACAATAGCTATTATAAAGAGTCCTTAGCACTTTGCCACAGAACCTTCAGCAGGAAAACATCACAGTATTTGCACAGCACCAAAATGGTGTGCTGTGAATGTTAATGCTAAGATTTAGTAACTGAGTTTATTAGTATTAACAAATTTATTTAATTATCAAGTGAGTTAATTAGCATTTTGCAGCATAATCAGCAGGCCATGTTACAGAGAGAAGGACAATGCTAGTCTCTGTGGTCTGGCTTAAGGAGGTGGAAGATAAAACTGATTCCATCACAGGCACAAAATGAAGTATGAATCAATTAGCCTGATTTTTATCAGGAAGCTAAAAGTACAGAAATATTGATTAGCCAGCATCATCACCTACCTGAGTGCCTGGACTTCTATCAGTTTTATCACCTCTACACAACAGCATCACCCCAGAGCCTGGGTACCCAAACACAGAGAAGCAAACAAGAAAAGACTAGTACAAATCTGGCCATGAATAATGGATGTCCATGTATATCCAGTCAGTTTGAGGGGAAGAAAGGAGAAATGGTTCATAAGGGCATTTCCTTAACTCTGGCTGGAATTTCAGTTAAAGAGGAAGAAAAGATACAGAACTTTAAAGGAAAGAAACTTCCTATCTGTGTCTTAAATGCATTATTAGCTGAAGAATATGTGCTAGAAGAAATCAATAGCATAACAGTATGGCTGTGTTAGCAGTTTCCTTCAATCTTTTTGTCATTCTGTCATCACTGTTGCCATTCAAAAGCCCACAAAGCCTAAATGCTTTGTGACACAGAACTCTTCCTATTGTAGTCATTTGTGATTATTGTAATCTCAAATGAGATAATTATCTTCAACATCAAACACGACAAACACTAGAGTTATTCTCAACCCAGTTCACAATCACAGTTTATTCAGCACTATCTCAAAGTCATTTAACAACAGAATTCACTGAGATTTACTCAGGCTCATCACATTTTTGATAACTGGATGCAGAGCACATACCTAAGACAGTTAAATTTTGGTAATACTCTTATTTTTCTCACTCAAGTCCAGATTTTATCCTCACATTCATGGCCCTCAGGACCATCCTACTGAATCAGCAGATGGATAAGTGCTTGTCAGAGTGAGGAAGCTTTCTTACAGAAAACTAACACAAAGTACAGCATAGGTAGACATGACTTCAGACTATTGCTGTGCTGATGTCTGAGATTTTCTTTCCTTTTTATTGCTTCTTTGACCACACATGCATGAGTGCACAGCCCACAATTAGTCAGGATGATCTCTTTATTAGGCAGGAGAATCCTTCTCTAAAGATTACAAAATCCCACTACTTGAAGTGTAAAATTGCTGCTGTCCTTCCTCACTGCTGGATTTCCAGCAGAAGAATTTAGCTTGTCACATTAATCCATGAGTCTCCAGCCCAGCTGATTTAACCTATATTTTCAATTATTTTAATGTAGACTACTAAATTTTCATATTCACTTCCAAAATACTATTTAAATTATTGTTGATTTTCTGTTTTTAAAAGCATTTATATTGCAGTTCAGTGGAAACTTATATTTTACAAGGTAAATGAAAAAGTCCTTTTCAGTTATGTCAGCAAACCCCTTTTCCCCTGTAAGATCACTGTAAACATTGAATAAAAAACTAAGCATAGTAGTATCAACAAATAATATTCAATTCACCTGAGATTTGCAAATGGTATTATCCTCCTATTTACTGGAAAGTTTTGAGGCAATATTCAGAGTAGCTGAAAGAGGAGGATATGCTGACTCAGGATGAGTAGCCACAAAACAAGAACTGGATTTAATGCAATTATGAAAGGGGAAAACACTATGACCAATTAAAATGGAAAATTTAGACCATCTAGATTAAGCTGATAATGTAAGGAGAAAAAAAAAATAAGCCTTCATAAAAAGCTATCAGAATACAAAGCAATAGAAAAAACATTAAGATCACTTTCTGCTTAGAAGGTATTTTGGGTCTCCCTCTATTCCTAACCATAATACTTGAGAGCAATAATAAAGCCCCAAAAAGAAATAAGCAGAATAAAATTAATGTCCTGGCTACAGCTGAGATAAATGTCTTCTCAGTAGCTGGTACGGAGCTGTGTTTTGGATTAAGTCTGAGGATAATGTTGATAATACACAGATGTTTTAGATGTGGCTAAGCAGTTGCTCATCTAAGCCAGGGACTTTTCAGTGTCTCATGTGCTGCCAGTGAAGAGCTGCACAAGAAGCTGGGAGAGAGCATGGCCAGGACAGCTGACACGAAATGGCCAAAAAAATATTCCACACCACAAAACACCATGCCTAGTATGCAAACTTGGGAGATTTACCTGCAGGGGAGAGCCAGTTGTGGCTCAGAGACAACATCATTCAGCAGGTGGTGAGCAACTGCATTGTGCATCACTTGTCTTGGGTTTTATCTCCCTCTCTCCTTCTCCTTTCTGTTACTATTATCAAAAGTGGTATTCATATTGTTGTTCTTGTTGTTCTTGTTGATTTTATTATCTCTTATTTGCTTTATTTATTAAACTTTCTTTATGTCAACCCATGAGTTGTATTTTCTTTTCTTTCCTTTCCAATTTTCCTCCATCACTGGGAGGCAGGGGAAGGGGAAGTGAGCAAGCGGCTACGTGGTATTTAGTTGCCTGCTGGGGTTAAACCACAGCAACTGTAAAGGAAAAGAAAGATTAGTCTGTCATCATAATGAAAACTAAACAGCCTTAACAGAATAAAAGAAAAACTGGAGAAGAGAAGACTTCTGTGTATTTGTACAGAACAAAGGGCCCTGATGTTAGACATGAAGCTCAAAACACCACAGGAGTATATCAACCAGAAAGTTCTTTGCCAGCATGAGCTGAGAATCATATAAAAGACAACCAGGAAAACAAGAACAGTCATACTCCCAGCAGGGGTTTTGATCATCTTATGGATCCAAACAATGTGGTTGTTTTGTTGCTAAGGTTTTCTTAGAGGTGGTAAATTTTGGCCAGACAGAGATGGGTAGGCAAATAATTTTAAGATTATATTGCTTCATTAAAGAAAATTTCAGCCTTTCTATCTCACAAACAAGACAGTACCAGCAGCATGGCTTCACTGTTAAAGGACACACACAGAAACTTATTTGACACAAATTTTATGTCAAAGTATGAAAACTGTGTGTCCACTATGTAAAAACTACTGTGGATTGGAGGGGAATAGTGCCACATGGAAGAGAAGTCCTGGGAAGCAGCTATTTTTTTTTACTAACTGAAAATATTGAGCAGTTAGCAACCTGGTAATTTTGTTTTTTTGGCTGAAGAGTTATTAAGAGTCAAAGAAAATCCAGTAAACATTTTTAATCTTTATTCCTGTTTAGGGATCTCAATTTCAGTGTATGGCATGTCCAGTAGTCCTAGGATTTAGACCACAGTAAAGCGAATTATGTGTTAGAAGACAGTTAAAAATGGATATTAATTTCCTAAATCTACTTTTAAAGTCCTTCATTTTGGAGGCCTTATACAAGGCACCCTGGGATGTGACAGATAGAGATGTGACAGATAAGAAACAAAAGTCTGCACAGCAGCAAGACAAGTTAAAAGGATTCATGGTGCCCATGGCTGCTGTACAGTAAAATTCTAAGTAATTTTACTGTAGGCTTCAGACATGGAAACTGTCTCTGAAGATAATGTGTGGAGGGTAAGCAAAAGAGAAAGGTTGGTAGGAAGAGAATTGCAGCAAGTGTCCTGCACAGCCACAGGAAATAAAGTCTACATATCACCCATCACGGGTAGAGATTGTTTACAGCCTGATCACTGACACAAATTACATTTCTGTGTTATAGCTGAACAATAAAATCAATCAGTATTGAAATAGGGTATATAGAGTACTGCAGAGGAAAAATGGGAGGGACCTAGGGGCTCTCCACTAGTGATCAACAGATATTGAAGTCCTTGGCCCGTGTCTCCTTCCGCCTATGTCTGAACTCAATAGCTTTAGCAACACAGAGAGCACAGAAGGTGGACACAAAAGCAGAAAGTGATTTGTAGAAGGGTAAGAAATAAGTATATTCAATAAATATTAATTCTCAATTATTCCTTCCATTTTTCTGTTCCTCTACAACTTTTTATAATTGCATAGTTCTTGATTCCACAGATAAATAGCAGGGGTTTTTTACCTACTTATTTCTAATTCCCAAATTTCCCTGTTAACTAGCAGCTTATTTTAGCACGATTTCCATCCATCTCGTTGGAGGTGCGAAGGTGAAAGTGTTGGTTTCAGTTTTATCATTGCTTATAGGTACAAGATATCCTTATCCTTGCTAATACCTTTCTAGGCCCTGATAGTAAAACTACTTAGAGTTTCCATTGGGTCCTGTGAAGGGCTTTCACTGATTTCAGGGAAAATAGTCATATGGACAATAGCTTGTAGGACTGGAGCTTTAATCCGTAATTTTCCAAAGCATCCTGCATTAGTGAGCTATGAAAAAAGTCTTTAAGAAGTTTACCATGCTTCAGTTTTGTGAAAAAGTCGTAATATTCCATCCATATTTACATTGCTGAAAATTGATCATGCAACTTTAAACAGCCAAACAATATGTATGTCTTGGAAGAAGTAAGACAACTGGCATTTCTTGGCTTAAGTTAGCATTTTTTAATCACCAGACCATGATGTGGCTCCACTACACTAGGTTCTTCTTGAATGCAGTGAAACAGTCATGCCATTCACAGGAAAATCACTCTTTCCACAGTACTTGCCAGGAACTTAAACAGTGGCTTGGCACTCAAGAGTGCTGTGTATTCCCTGCCCTTGCTACATTTTCCCTATATGGCCTTGAGCAAAACTTTGAATCTCTTTTCCTTGATAAATTTGAATAACTGTATCTATTTACCACTATTAGTATATCTTTTTCATCTCAGAAAATTCTGAGGGCAACAATTATTCCAGTCCCCTTGGGACAATGTCACCACCTCTTCACTGAGATCTTGAGCTGAAACATTCCTTATTCTTCTACAGCTATTACTACTACTACCACCACCACCACTAATAATAATAATACCTTGCTTATTTGCAGTAAAAAAACAAAAACAAAAACCAGATTAAGCAGCTTTATTTTTCAAAATAAAATATGAGGCTTTGAGACTAAATATAAAATATTCAGTCTTTCTCCTGCATAATAACCCATAAATCCCTGTTAAGAAATTGGTAGTTTATAGACAAGAATAGACATGCAAATACTTTCTTGCCATTGTAAGATTTATTCTCCCAGTTTATCAGAAAATTAATTGTTATGTCACAAGAAAATTCACCACAGCTATTTCTTTTTTAATTAATGAAATATTGTAAATATTTTAGTGAAAATATTATTTCTCTAAAATATTTACAATATTTTCGTCTATAAGGGCTTCAAAAGAGTATATAAAACTCTAGATATAGCTTGTCGTTTTGTCCTTTTATTGATAGAACATGATGTTTCTATCCTTAACTAGAAATGTCTTCTCTGCTCATGTTTATGCAAAACAGATTTTTTGGAAGAGAAGAAAAAAAAGGTACTGTAACATCAGAAGGAAACATCAAAGGACTAGTGGCAACATCTTAAGGCTTTTATCAAAGTAGTGAGGGAATGCATTAAAGCAACAATATATGCAGCGTACAAATGTTAGGTCTATCAAATTCAACAGTGTGTCTGATGAATATAGAGGACACATTTTTGCATGCATTCTTTGTTTTATAAGAAAGAGTTTATCAGTGGTTTTGCTTTCAAAACTATGAGAGAAAAAAATATTTATACATGGGTCTTTAGGTTGTGTCATCTAATGCAGCTGCAGCGGAGCCACAGGCGGCCAAGCCCACTTACACCTGATGACAAGTTACACTTTTTATATTTTTCAAAGTCTGTGTCTTCAACACACACACAAAATACATTTTGGGCTTTTTATTTCCTTTCACTTTTGTATCTATATGAGAGCTGTGTAAGAAACTGCTGGGACCTGGCCTAATGATTAAGAAGTGTAGATAGTTCTAGTAGCTCAGAACAAGTCTCTTATGAAATGGTAGAGCATGCCCACAAAATACCTTTCTGTCAACTGTTTCCCAAAAAATGTTTCAAGAGTCTCTAAGTTGGCTTCACTGATTGGGGAAATGTTGTTCTTTTTTCCCTTTTTTACTCTAAAACTTAAATTTAAAAGCTTTGTTTATACAAGCAGCACCACTACGTGATAAATTCCACAACTCAATTATAGCCCCACTGTGACCCTTAATCTCTGTGTGGAGCACAGCGGCCTCTTGGGTTCAAATTCATGTGTTTTGCAGCCTACTGTAGGAAAAAATATAGGTGATGAATCTACCCCAGGAAGACATGGCTCTGCTCCCAATCCTTGCAGTAGTGGTCAGCTTCAAGGCCCATATAAACCCAGCACCCAACACCACAGCTTTTAGACCCAGCAAGTCCATCAAATGCTCCTAATATTTCACTAATGCTGCCGTTACTATGCAAAAATGCTTAGTGCATTGATGGATAATAACTACTCACAAGTTTTCAACTAAAATAACTGAGAGTTCCTACACAGGTAGTTCAGATACAGTAAAGCTTAAAGCCTAGATCTATGTGAGTGTGCACACCACACATCCATACATACACATATATATGTATCTGTGTATTAATGTATGTATTTTAAAAGCCTAATCTGTCACAGTGTCAAGAATTTAGGACTAAGCCTGCCCTTCACAGCAGCAATAGAAGCAGGACAATATACATGGAGGCAGGAGAGCAAATAACGTCCTTAATAAGACACTTTTCCAGCTACCTTATGTCCACGTAAAAAAATGTTCTAGGTCTAGTTCTGTCCAATTGTTCCTGTTGGATCATCATTACCACAGTTATGTTTTCTAGGATCCTTGAACCTTGGTCAGGAAGAAGCAGGAATAGCTAACAAATGTTCAGCATCACTAAATTCCCTCTGCATGTCTGCTTGAAAGCCCACTGATGTGCCATGAGTGTGTTGCTCTGGGTAGAGCGCTGTAGGGATGCTGAGCAGTTGATTTCTACTGGTTTAGAAAGATTTCTATTGATTTAGCAGCTCTTACAATGTATTCTATCTGTAGGCTGAAAGCTCACAGGCAGATACTAGTTAACATGGAAGTGAATGGCAGTGGGTTAAAATTAGCATAGGAACTTGGAAATTGCAAACCTCAGCTGCTGGAGTTTTACTGCAAAGTATAGAATTTAAGAAACAATCTGATGATTCATCTTCACTGTGTCATTTTCATTTGCTTTTAGTAAGGGCACTCTATTTTTCATTATAAGATGTGACAGAGTTGGGGTGTATTTGAGGCTGGCACCAGTGCCTGTACAGACAGATACCAGAAGGTTTTTCCGGGGTAAGAGGCTAAAATTCAGGAATAAGTTATTACTCTTGAAAGTATAACTGAAGTACATGGGAAAATCGGGATGTTTGCTTATACACATCAGATATCCAGGGATATCACAACAGCAGGAGTTCATGGACCTTCCTTTCTCATACTTCTTCTGTGAGCCCAACACAATGATTTTTTTCACATCATAACTCATCATAAGTTCTCTACCCATATATACTACTTCAAAATATCAGCAGGCAAAATCTGTCCATTAGAGCTTATTGCTATTTATGTATAGCCTTATAGCAGCATAAAGTAGTAGTGGAGCACATGAAAGGAATGAAATGTGGTCCCAAGCCATCCCACCACTTACACCTACTTTCAGGCATCCTGGCAGGCCAGTACCTGCCACCACCTTGATCCATACAGCTGCAGCCCTCAGTAGCCACGTTACTCCCTAAATCTTGTGGTATGTCAGAAACCCTTCACATTGCACATTTTGAAAACTTGGAAGAGAATTTCAGGCTCTGTCCCACATTGCAGGCTGCTCAGGAGGCATAATCAACCAATAGTTATAACCACCATGTGGTGGGTGGTAATGCAACGTGTCACATTTCCTGATTTTTTTAATACACTGGAATATTTGAGGCTCCTATAGTGAAATTCTGATTTTGGAATAAATTCTGAAATTTGTTTCTGTAATGCTGGTAAAAAATCGAATATATAAAAGCCTCTTTGTTAAAATTGAGGAACTGAGAAGGGATGAGAAATTTAACACTCATTTCTGTCTTTTGGAGTGCTTGTTATTGCATTACATGTGCATTACACATTTATGAAAGATGTAACAATAAATACAACTCTGAGCTAACAAGGGAAAAGAAACAGCCTGGGAATACACATTCCATGCCTGTTGATTTCCTTGCTATATGGTCCTCCGTGCTTGTGGGAAGTCATGTTTTAGAAACATTCATGGAGATATCCGGCAGAGAACATGATATTCTTTTCAGTAGGCTTACTCATAGACTGGCAACAACTAATGAAATAATGTCATCTTTTTAAGAATATTCACAGCTGTTTTGTTAATAAAAAAAAAGCAGGCATTATAATAGCCAGCCATTATGTAGGCTGGCACCAACTGTTCAACTTTTCTAACAGATAAAAATAATTGTGTGCAAATTGTTTTGCTCATGAATATGAGACAGATGTAGGAAGAGGTCAGACAGACACCACAACACTTGCATCCCACCTCAGGCTCCACCTGGAACACCAGTTATTCAATTACCAGGGCTGACCTCTACAATCCACACAACCTTATGCAGCTTTGCACTGTAGGGTTATGTGGATAATCATTAACATTTAAGTTGGAAAATTTTTCAAAACTACAGCACGTTTGTAGACCTGCATCTTTCAATATAGGAATGCTGAAACAACAGTACTCAATAGGTTTGAGACTATAAAAACTAATGTTCTCCATTATGGGCTAGGTTAGATTCAAAATTTTATGTGAAGTTTTACACCCCCAGAACAAGTGTATCAAAAAGTTTGGTTTTTAAATGTATCCAAAACATTTAAAACACACAGATAAACACACAGAGAACACAAGGATTCCTACTTAAGTGTGGCTTCCTATCTTCTAGAAAAAAAGAGTGAATAAGTTGCTGTTTATGAAAAAAAAGCTGTCTCTGGAAGCCCTACTTTCCCTGCAAACAGTGATTTTCATTTTTAGATGAGAGAATTCTGAATTTGCATACATAAATGGATGTAGTTGTCTTACAGATGATCAGGCAGTGCCTAACCTGAAGACATCTGCTACTTCTTTCCCCTCACCATCCTCCCTTCCAAATGAGAGCTCTGCTCCTGAGCACAGAGCAAAGACAGACTGACATTTAGAGCATTTAAATATTTCATTTAAATTTTTTATTCTGACTGAAAGTTAGTAGTGGTAAAATAGGAAGTTCTAAATGAGAGTTCTCTGAACTCATTTTACTTTAATGTTCCATAACATTAAGTTATGCATATTCCTCAATTGTGCACATCTGTAGGGATATTAAGTGAAGCTCAAAAAACTTGAATAACAATATTTATATGATATTTTTAATTTCTTCCATGCTTTTCCTTGTACTGTTTGACAAAAATGAGCAAAACAACAATGATGCACTCAGACTTTCAGTAGCTGCTAAATACGTATATATTTGAAGCTATCTTATTGAATTTCATCTAATAAATTTGTTGACATTTTATAGTTATAAAATCACAATGGTCCTCAATGACACATAGGCTTTTTGGCAGTTTCAGGCACAGTCTGCTGACATAAAAATGGAACATAGCTTAAAATAAAATCTAATTGAAATGTTATGAATCGGAAATAGCAATGTGGAGAAAAATAATGAACCAATGGAATTAACTTGAAAGATCTTTAAACATAAAGTCCTTTGAAAAATACTGATAGAAGAGTGTTTGTGCATAAAAAATAGTCAGCTTAAACAAGATTCAAACAAACAGAAAATAAATTGTTTCCATTATTTTCTGACATAATTAATTATGGTAATTCCAGAAATTGAATTTCAAGAATAAAGTTTTATCATTATGTATGAAGAAGTTACATTATTAAATATAACGGGAAATCTACACTTTGACTTTAACCCTGTAGAAAGGTTTTCTATAATTTAAATATTATTTGAAGGAGGAGGACGTTCTCCTGCATCTTTCTCTGTTCTGTTTAATCTTTAATTTAACCCTTTGAGCATTTTGCAGAATGAACAGGATTCATGTGCATCAAAGAAAAAGATAATTTTGATTAATTCAGTTTGGTTTAAAAGTAGAGGTATTTTAATGTGCTATCATGTTAGTAACTATAAAGATAAGCTAAATTCCTATTGGTGTTTATAAGTGGTTGGACATCTTTTTGCAAAGACTTCAGTATAAAGGAAGAGAAGCTGCAGACCTGATCAAACATCTGGAGGCACTAAGGTAACTCATTCCCTCCCTTCACCTCTGGGAGCTCAAGCTCTCTCAAAATTATTTACTCCTGGGAGGAGTAAGACAGTCTTCAGGCTCTGTCTTTTCTCAGGACTTATTTTCAGAAAAAGTAACTTTCTTTCCTTCTGTTAGACAGCTCATGGGTGCCCTGAGCAGCAGCCAGACCATCCACTCTGAGGGGGAGCAGAAAGCAGCCCAGAAACACTAGACAGGCTTGTGGCAGAGTCAGTCTCAGCTGCCTGCAGGTCCCTAAAGAGAGCAGGAGACTCTCCTGGGCACCAGCTTCAGCCACCTCAAGACTTCAGGGGCTCTTGAGCAGCCAGATAACAGAAGCAGGAATTGCATTGCCCCAAAGGTCCTGCAACATTTCTGGAAACAGAACTTGAAAATTTCCCACACTGCAGTGGAAAGGTTTTGTTTTCTCATCATTAAATATATTCATGCTGTTGAACTACAGATGTTGTCAATTACATGGTTCTGGAGTTATCTCATATGAGTAAAATAAATGACCATCCTTATTTTAAATGCTGGTCACATTGTCTGACATCATTACTTATTATAACTTATTTCATTGAACACTGAGATATAGTAGCTGAAGTACTGAACTTCTGAACTTCTTTAATTAAAGTTTCCACGGCATCGTAATTTATACAACAAAGATTTGAGCTGTCTTTACCAAATTTCTGCCAGAAAGATAGCCTAGTATTAGAAACTAAAACTGAACAGAGTCCATCCTTAGCTTGAGTTAACAGTGGATTCTAAGAAAAAGTAGTCTGAGTCATGCTATAATTGCTCAAAGTCATTATAGTTCACTTTCCTATTTTTAGTCCTTCTTTTAATATAGACATCAAGCCCAGAGATTGAAGATTTAGGAATGTTGAGATGTAAAAGAAGATTGACTTCTTTTATTAGAAGATCTACTTTAGAACAGGGAGGCAACATATACTTGATTCACAGGTTAAATTTCGTGTAAGTAAACATATGGACTACAGATGTTTTTAAACTGTAATAATATCTTTGTTTTTATTTCATTCACCACATCATTCCTAGTCTTCATCTTTTAAGTCTGCCATCTCATTCATGTTTGTAAATCATTCTCATGTTATTTCTGCATTCTGTCCTTTTTTCCCCCAGTGTGAAACACATCTCATGTTGAATGCTGTCAATACAGTCCACTAACAGCTTGCATTTTCATTTGCACACCGTTTATGATGCTGCTAAAGCAATTGCAGTTCTGCAAAAAACAGCAGAAATTATAGAAGAGTATTTCATGTTTCTCCGATATATTGATTACATTTATGGAATTTGTGAAGAGAAATGGAAGTTATGTTGCCAACAGAATGGAAGTTATGAAAATAAAAAGTGCAAAGTGATGTCAAAAGTATTTCCACATTTTGAATCCACAAATTATGTGGTAGAGATTCTGAATTTCCACTTAAAGCACTGTCACGATCAGTTCCTATAATAATCATAAGAAACCCAAATTTTCCTGTTTATTTGGCCATTTTCAAACCAGTACAACTGAGAGCACATGTAGTAAAATCTTTTGCTGAACTGGTTTGCTACAGAATTGTGTTTGGCTCACTGCTTACCTTAAACAGTGTCTGAAATTTGTTGTAAAACATACTGAAATATTTTGGTGTGGGGTTTTTTTTGGGGTTGGTTTTTTTGGTTTGTTTTTTTTGGTTTTTTTTATTTTAAGGCCTGATTATCTTGCAAAATGTCCTGCACTTCCTTTTCCAGAATAGGCTGAGAAATCTGACAAGTCTCATTTCATGCTTTGCTCTCCCCTTCTCCCTCCCAAACTTTCGGCTATTGCTTAAGACTGTGACTTAACAAGGAAGTTCAGAGTAGTATAACAAAATCAATAACAAACTCGATTAAAATTGATTCAAGATACATGGTGGAGAACTTTATCTTAGGACAGTGAGGGTGTATTTCTATGCAAAGACTGAGGGACTGCATCCTTCTGGTAGATGAAGTGCCTCTAACACAGCTTGTGCAGCCATTTAGACTTAGTAAATATCTAGGTACAGTTTTATCTGAGTTTGGTTGGACTTAATTTAATTGAACAGAATTACTCTTCATTTCAAAGAGACAATTCATTAAATACCCAAAAAAGGGGAAAATTATATTGCATTACAATATATCATATCATCCCCTAAAGACTTTGTAGCACATGCAGCCATTGCAGGGAGTTGAAGAGGGGGATCCCACTTGTGTAAAGGCAAACAACTGGATTGAACACCCTCTGAAGAAGCTAGGCTTTGAAACATTATGTGAAACTGAGGAAAACAATAAGTACTTCCTGCTAGATGTCTAGCCTGAGACTTGAGAAGCAACTTCCCCTATCCTGACTTAATTTTTCCTGAAATAAACATCAAACCAGCAGGTTTTGAACACACCTATATAGTCTCTGCCAAGATGAAAAGTTAACAGGTCCCAATGGGTATGGCTGCTTGATCAGCAAGGTTATTTTGTGCTTCACTCTGCTGGGCTTTGCAAGTGCTCCTTTACTGAGCAGTGGTACAATTATCGCTTGCAGAAAAGAGTTTGTTCAGTTCCCAGCCTTGTGCTGCCAGCAGCTTGCAGCCCTGTGTTTTCACAGCTCAGCAGAATCTGTTCCACTGGTACCAGGCCAGTGACAGGCAGATGTAACAATATTGACACAATATTGACCAGCCCTGCTTACCTTTCATCTAGATGGGCAACGTACTGGTACAATTCCAAGAAGCCTCCCAACAAAAAAGAATGACTGTGAAACAAATCCTGGCCCCTTGCTCCTCACTTACTGCTTCCAGGTGGCTTCACAGCACAACCCTCCTGTGCCTTTTTGCCAAAGGATCCTCACAGTGTTCCTGCAGCTTTTGGTGCAGGGAAAGCACCTGCCTGGAAAGCTCACTGTCTCGTGTGCTGGCAACACAACTCTACCAAAGTGAGGCAGCTTAGAGTGGCAGATTAGAACAAAACACACCAGGACAGCACACAGCTCAAGGGAAACTTTGCCTTTTACCTACCTGACTTAGAAACTGCTCAGTTGCTTTCTTGAATGCATTACATTTACAATTAGGTACACCCTCACATCTGCATTCACCCAACATGACCAATCACCCTAGAGAGAATACAGAAGGGTGTCTCCTGTAAGCAAGTGTTACTCCTCAGTGCTCCTGCTCACATTTGTCATCTCCTTGTCAGCAGAGGTGTCGGGCATTCCTGACCTTGGGGAACACATAGCAGGTCAACATGAAAAGAAAATTATGGCCTCAAATATAACATTGTTATATTGTTTTTAATTTTTTTTTTTTTTTTTTGCTATGTTTCTTTCATACAAATTCATGTCAGATCCAGAAGACAAGTTTTGGATTTTAAAATAAATTAGGGAGTTGTGCCCTGATTATGTCTAAAATAGGCAAGTGGTTGCTCTGTGTTAGATCTTGCTTCTCCATAACAATAACTGGCTCAGCCCACGTGTCAGTCTTTTAGAATGACACAGATTAGATGAGCTAACCAGAAGCAGCTTTAGTTTACTATTTGAGATAATTAACTGTGGAATTTTTAGGTTAATCTTGATTTAAAATTAGGCATTTAAATTAATATTTAGTCCTGTCAGTTGCCACAGCAGTGCCAGAATACATTTATGTATAGCTCTCCAAAAGTCAGTTGCTCTGCTCAGCATTTCAGAAAGCATACTGACTTTGACGTGAAAGTATACATTCATGATATTCTTCTGAGAACCACAGAAGTGACTAAAGAATTCCAGTCTCCACTGATCTTATTGTAGACCATGCTCTTAAACCACTTTCAGGCTTTGAAAATTCATTTATATTTTGGACATCCAAATTTGAGAGATTTGTCCATGACTATGGAGGCAAAAGAGCAAGTATCATTAAATTCTTTAGATACTAAATTGTAATTATAAGTTAGAGAGACAGAGAGGCATTATTAAGGTTTTGTTTTAGATCAGTGAATTTTATTTTCCTTTCCCTTGGGGACAAATTGCCTATATTTAAAATCAAGTTTTTATGGCAGAAAATTTAGTTTTTAGTTGTGAATGAAATTAGCTGTCTATACATCCATAAACATGAACTTAACATTTGTACATACAATCATTAAAGTCATTATAGTTCTAAAAAATTGTTTAATAATTAAATATAAAATGAATCAGTGAAAGCAGTAAACTGCACAATGAAAAAGTGTGCTGTCATGTGAATATTTGAAAAGAGCCTTGCTCTGAATTAATCATCAAAACTTCCACTGAACTCCACAGAAGCTCCGTGTAAATAAGCAGTAATAATCATGTACTCCTTTTGTAGTACAACAAGTTTAATTTTACAGAACAGGGAAATCAAATCTTCTTGTCTCCTCAGAAGGCAGTTTATTAAGTTAATGGTGTAACTTAAACTCATTACCTATGGTACAAGGCTATGGCTATAGAAGTACAATGGCTTAATTGTCATGTAGTCCAAATACTGAAGGCATTGAACTAAATTTTTGACCAAGCAGTTCCTGCCACAAAAATACAGTGCAGCGTTAGTGGAAGTTAAGAAACAAGCACTAAAATTGATTGTTAATGGCTACACCACTGAGCCCTGTTGGGCAGTTGCTGCTCTCACACACACAGACTCGACAGTCAGGAGCTTGGAGGGATTCCTGGGCTCTCCCCAGAGCTGCCACCACCACGGCGAGGTCCTGCGTGCTCTCCTGCAGTCCCTGAACCCAGGCTAGCTCCTGCCAGCTGCTTCTCCCCAGCACCAAGAAGCAGAACAGTCCCTGGAAAGGGCAGCTGCCTCTCCCAGTACTCACCCCAGCTCTTCAGCCATAGCACGGGGGGCAGACATGACCGTGCCGGGGAGGTCAGTAATGCCAAGAGGAGCAAGCACAGGGGTTTCACAGCTCCTGCTTCCCTTCCCATGAAGGGTGGGGACAAAGTTTGCTTCTTAAGGAACTACTAGAAATTGGCTTCTGTATTTGACTTTCATAGACTGTTACAGACAGGGCAAAGTTTGCGTAACACCACCCTCTTCTCACAAACAAACATGTTTTTTTGAAGTGCGATGGAAGTTTTAGGTATTATTTTAACAGTTTAAATTTCTGAAAAATAAATGAGAAAACCTGCCCCAGAAGCTATAGCATAATAATATTCATAATATATACATCTCTAGACAAAATTAATACAAGATGAGATGACTCTTTCATCACAGCAGGGAGACTCAAGTAAAGAACTTGAATATGGATCAAGGCTTTCTGTATTTTGTAAGGAAACTCTGGTTTATGTGGTGTTGAGGACATGTTTACCTCAAATTATGATTTAAAAATTCTGTGATCAGGATAGGCTCATATAATGCAATTAAGTCCTCCAAATTAGGAATAACTAGAAATCACACTAAGACTCCTAAGCTTTTTTTTTTTTTAATTATTACAATAGTAATTATATACTACATCCTTAAGGGAGGCACTTTTGCCTCCTGAAAGCCTAGTTTTAACACTGCTGTAAGTGCTACGGGCATATTTCAATCTTCACATTCAAATACTTTCAAACATAGGGAGTTGCATCCACTGCTTTTTCTCTCACACTGTATTATTCTCTGTCTAATATTAAAGGTTCCATCTCTTTATGAGAGCAAATATTGGAGGGCACCAGTAATGACAAATGAGGTACAATTAGCATGGCATTTTCCTGGTTTAATTGTTCTTTACTTACTTGAAAGCTACAAAAATACTTTGAAAGTTCTCACAAACAAGTTTTTATCGCATTGCACAAAACCAAATGCAAGAAGGCTGAGATTCAAACAGCAGTTCACAGTTTTTAGCAACAACACTGGGAGAAGTTAATATCACTTCTTATATCACCAAGCAGGGAAGAGATCCAATACCTAAAGTTGTTCAGGGACAAAAACATCAGACAGACATAACACTTGGACACTGAAACAGAGCTGCCTTCTTAAGTGCTGAAGGTGTCATTGCTATCCTCACAGCATTGCCAAACTTAAAAAGAGATAACAGGACATGCACTTGCCTTTCCCTGAGCTCTGCTCTTGACAGGGACAGCCTAGCTCCCCACAGGGCACTTGAAAATCTTAGATGGATTCAGAGGTCTACAAACAAGACAACATTCACAGAAGTTTATTTTTTTTTATCATGAGAAAACTTGTTTGAACCTCCAGCCAGAAAAAATGCTTGCAAGTAGTATAAAAACCATCATGGAAGAGACCAGGAGGCAAAGGGCCCAAAAAAATTGAAGGCCAGGCCTTAGTGGGGAGGAGAGAGATGAGTTAGCCACATTCTTCTTGGTTGGGCAAGACACATTAGCAAATCTAATATCTAAAACATTCTCCTAAATTGTTCCCTGTTTCTGTCTTCCACTTCAATAATTTCCATGAGAAGTGGCTGGTCAGGATTCTTTTTTCAGCATCATTGTGCCCTTCCACATCCTGCCATCCTTTTCCCTGAGATCCAGACATGGATCTTGTTCTTTTGTATAAGCAACACCCTTTGCAGGGAGGTACAAACATTATTGATTACAGGGGTCAACTCCTTTCCAAAGCTAAAACACTTCCTTTAATCACTGTTAGAGAAATAATTAAATTTAAATGCTATTATTGTAATATCTTCCTGCCATATAAACCTTTTAACTAGTAATGTCAGAGGGCTCTGTCATGGTGAATATTGTTATCTTTGGAAGACTTGGTAATAAATTTGGTGTATGAAAGTTTAGGAATAAAGTTTAGATATACAGATTGTATTCCCTGAGTGTAGTTACTGCCATCCTATGCTTTTCCCTTTATGGTACCTAGAGATTTGAGAAAAAAAATACTATTTTCTTTCCCAGACCAATTCAGCTCATATTTTGCTAATAGTTCCTGTAAGGCTCTGTGCAGTGCCAGATAAACCATGCCAAGTTAAGATAAAAAAATACAGCGAAGACAAATCTGGATTTTGCAAAGTTTACAGCCTTTGAGATTTTCAAGCACATCATATCAGCCAAATGAAGACCCCGCTTCAGAAAGTATCCGGATCTTAGTCAAAGACACCTCAGGTTGCACTGAAATGCTTTTTCTTTCAGGGAACAGGGATTTGAACGGAAGCTCAGCACTTCCCTGACCGCAGGCCAGCATGAATCCAGCCCCTGGGTCCCTTCCTATGGGAACACTCGGCAGAGAGACCCTTTTCAAAGGAGGTCAGCCTTTGAAACACGAACTGACCTTCAGCAACCAAGACTCCCTTCGCTTTTGCAGACTTTCTGCACTCTCTATTCCAAAGCAATGCAAAGAGTTGTATTTTAATTCTCATCTGCTAAACGTCCTTAAAAGTCTGGAGCTGTTCCTGTTCTCACTAAAAGACAGGAACTGGGCATGTTTGAGAGACACAACTGTCCCTCAGCTCCTCTTCCTCTGCATTTCCCATTTACAGTTAGTTCTGCTACCAAACCAAATCCATTTTTAGTGCACAAGAGCCATTTTGATAATCATAAGTAGAAAGTATCAGCTCTCTGTGCATTTCAGGGAAACATTCTGTGGTCCAAAAGGATCCAGGCTGCTGCACAGTCACATGCAGCTTTCTGCCTTTTCTCTGGAGTGCAGCTACTTGCAGGAGAGGGAGAGCAGGGAATGGGCTTCTACTATTGTCACTTCCACCAGAGAGAAGAAAAGCAGAGGGTACCTGATGGAAAGAATGCCCTCGAGGGGGTCCAGATTCCACAGTCCAGAGTTGTATCCAGCTGCTACAGCCAAAACTCCCGCCCTAAATATTGTCTTTTTTTCCTAGTCACATAAATGGGAGCTGTTTAGTTAAGCCCCACATCATAAACACGTTGTGATATCCAAAGTGAGAATAACACTTTTCCCTGCAAGATCATCTCCTTTTTTATGGAGGCTGATAGGGGAGAAAATGGAAAAGTTTCCAATTCATTTAAAATTGAGTGACGGAGCTTTCTAAATCAATATTGGTGCCCTCAAATCTCAGACAAAAAAAATCTGTCAAAGGAAGAGAACGGCTGTACTCATCATTGTACTCATCAAAGTTATTTTGATCAAGTCTGTGTGTATTTTTAATAACGATTTTCCTTCTCTCCCAAAGTCTTGTTATTCACTTGAAGGCAAAATTATACAAAAAGAGGAGCAACTTTCTGAAAAAATGTAAGAACCTCTGAGATAAGATCAATCACTATTTTGTCAACTCAGGAACTTGAAATATGTGTGACAGAAGGCACTTGGAGCACGGCTCTTCACAATACAAGTAGTTTTTAAATATTTATTTTAACAACATATAACAGTGGCAAGACTAAAAAAATCACAGTTTACTCTTTCTTTGCCATCCTTAAAAGTTATTATTGTGAAGATATATATATATATATATATATATATATATATTCATGGCATTCATGTCCTAGTGTGAGGAGATGGAAGAGACTTCCTCGGTGCTATGAAAAGCCTTAGAAAGAACTGCATTTTGAACTTAACAATTCTAAAATACTCTCAAAGTGTTTCATGTATCATCTCAGTCATGCTGAGATTTTCACAAGAGACCTCTGCCAAAACCACTTGGAATCACAAAGAGCAGAGAGCAAACATTCTGACTAACAGCTTTGTCACACTGGGCTTGGAGCACTGTTCCCAGTGCAAAGCAGTGTTTTAAAACAAACATTTAAAGTTTTTTAAAATTCCAGGAAGTGTTGCTTAGAATTTATCAAAAGATAACTATTCAATTTAACCCTAACGAAGCCTTTCCTAAGCTGCAGTACTTTTGCCTATAGCACAAGCAAAGCTATTGATGAGGCACGTGTTCTAATGGAGGAACCTGTGTAATAGAAGACAACAACAAAGCACAACCATGCACAGATCAGTGACATCATTATGTCAAACAGCATGACTGCACTTAAGTGCTTGAGGCTATTTGTCATGCACCACATTGTTGCATTTATAGCTACATTTATACACTGGTAATTCACATATGTATTTGAATATTTAATACATAATTGCTATTCTCTGAA